>NC_041392.1:681937253-681945256 GCF_002162155.2 Triticum dicoccoides | reverse complement strand
GATCACCAGATATCGCCTACTTCTCTCTACTGCTTGCATTAGAGTAGTGTAGCATGTTACTGATTTCCGTTAATCCTATTCTGATGCATAGCCTGTCATTGTTGCTACATTTATTGATACCTTACCTGCAATCCTAAATGCTTAGTATAGGATGCTAGTTTATCATCAGTGGCCCTACATTCTTGTCAGTCTGTCATGCTATACTATCGGGCCGTGATCACGTCGGGTGTTGATCACGGGTATATACTATACATATTACCCATGATACATGTGGTGACTAAAGTCGGGTCGGCTCGTGGAGTACCCGCGAGTGATTCACGGATTGGGGGCTGAAAGGACCTTTGTCCCGATGGCCCTCTGGGTGGATCTTTGTGGCGGAGGGACAGGGTAGGTTGAGACCACCTATGAGAGAGGTGGGCCTGACCCTGGTCGGCGTTCGCGGTTACTTCAAGATAACACGCTTAACGAGATCTAGGTATTTGATCTGAGTCCGGCCACTGGCCTATACGCACTAACCAACTATGCGGGAACAGTTATGGGCACTCGACGTCGTAGTATCAGCCGAAGCCTTCATGACGTCAGCGACTGAGCAACGCGCGCCGGATTGGACTGGAACGTCTGCTCTTATATTAGGGAGGCTAGGTTTGCTTACCGGCCGCGTTCGCAACGTGCAGGTGTGCAACGGGCGATGGGCCCAGACCCCTGTGCCATAGGATTTAGACCGGCGTGACGATCTCTCTATTGTGCCTAGGTGGGGCTGCGACGTGTTGATCTTCCGAGGCCCGGCATGACCCAAGAAAGTGTGTCCGGACAAAGGGGATCGAGCGTGTTGGGAAATGTGGTGCACCCCTGCAGGGAAGTTGATCTATTCGAATAGTCATGTCCCTCGATAAAAGGACGACCCGGAGTTGTACCTTGACCTTATGACAACTAGAACTGGATACTAACTAAAACACTTCCTTCCAAGTGCCAGATACAACCCAGTGATCGCTCTCTAACAGGGCGACAAGGGGAGGATCACCGGGTAGGATTATGCTATGTGATGATACTTGGTGAACTTACCGTCTACTCTCTTCTACATGCTGCAATATGGAGGTGGCTAGAAGCGTAGTCTTCGACAGGACTAGCTATCCCCCTCTTATTCCGGCATTCTGCAGTTCAGTCCACATATTCTACCCCTTTTCCATTTGATACCAATGCATGCATATGTAGTGTAGCTCCTTGCTTGCGAGTACTTTGGATAAGTACTCACGGTTGCCTTGCTTCCCTTTTTTTCCCCTTTCTATACCCGATTGTTGCGACCAGATGATGGAGCCCAGGAGCAAGACGCCACCATTGACGATGACTCCTACTATACTGGAGGTGCCTACTACTACGTGCAGGCCGCTGACGACGACCAGGAGTAGTTTAGGAGGATCCCAAGCAGGAGGCTCGCGCCTCTTTCGATATGTATCCCAGTTTGTGCTAGCCTTCTTAAGGCAATCTTGTTTAACTTATGTCGGTACTCAGATATTGTTGCTTCCGCTGACTCGTCTATGATCGAGCTCTTGTATTCGAGCCCTCGAGGCCCCTGGCTTGTAATATGATGCTTGTATGACTTATTTTATTTGTAGAGTTGTGTTGTGATATCTTTCCGTGAGTCCCTGATCTTGATCGTACACGTTTGCATGTATGATCAGTGTACGATTGAATCGGGGGCGTCACAAGTTGGTATCAGAGCCGACTTCCTGTAGGAATCCCCCTTCCACACTCCTTGGCCGAAGTTAAGTCTAGTCGATGAAAACTATTTTACAAACATGGCTGTGTGGCTTATGGGCCCACGTCGCCATTGGGTGGTACTAGGATCTTTTACCCCTCGTCTATACTCCGGGACTCTGATCTCTCATCTATTCGGGTTAAAATGGTTTTACTAACTCTAACATTAGGATCTTGTGATCACATCCACCCGGAGAGCCCCTTGTTACAGATGATCGCCTGCGGCACCAGAAGATTCTGAAGATACTCTACGGTGTTCTCTCGAGACTTTGTGCCATCGCTTTTGCAATTCCCTTTCATCAATAAACCCCCTATGGATGACCGCGTACACTTGTCACTCATACAATCATTCTCGATGATCTTATTATTACAGGATACCCCGAAATACTCTATTGTTTCGAGAATACTTTGTGCCTACCGCCTTTCAGTTCTTTGCCACATGAACACCCTACTGAAAATCCCTCATACTTATCGAGGATTTGATTATTCCTAGTTGATACATGTATTTCACAAAAGTCTTCGAAATACCATTCGATCCTCCGAAAATCCTCAACAGCCTATTGCTCTTGAAATTCTTGCTTGCTTTCATTATGATTAATCCCATAAGTCAGGTAATCTTATTGGCATCCTTTGCCATTATCATTTTGAGTCCATTGAATTCAATATGTTGTGAATGCTCGCAATCCTCAATCAATTCCTAGAATTCATCCTTCCAGCTCTAAGGGCATTTTGAACATGAGCTGGTCATCGACCAATCAAGTTGTCATCGAATGTACCCCTAAATCTATTCAACTTATCCATTCTTAATCAGAGTGTTTGCTTCTGATCCCTTGAATTGGAAATCATAATTCATTTGCATTTGAGCCTTGAATTAGTCAGTTGCTCCTATAATCCAATGCCTTCACATTGTTTCTTCCTCTGGTTGTGTGCCGATGCTCACATCAGCTCCGCTATGGGCCATCAAATTCTTTGTTGAAATATCATCCGACAGTGTCCTTCGTGTACAAAAACCTCGAGGAGTTCTTTCCACGGATATATAAAGCCTTTGGTAAATTGTATCCTCTGTTTTCTCAAACATGCTCTGTTTTGGAGCTGGTGGTATTTACTATTGAAGCTTGTGGTATATGTTTCCACGATACCCTAACGGGTTGAACCATGCCTTCCTTAATATGTGTGAAATCAAAAGTTTTCATGAGTCATACTCTTCTGGTATTTTGCTAGATAAAATTTCAACACTACAACTTCTTCGAAAGTGAGAGGTGAAGTGAAGGTTATACATTGAAGAAGTGGGAGTCTACCTTGAACTTTGTGTTCATGCCCTTGGACACGATGTAGATCCTACCATAGAAGCTTCTTGTAATAATAACTATTTTGTTGATATAATATCATCTAGTATCTGTGAATTGATCCTATGCAATCGTGGTTCTGACCATATTTTCTCTTTGATCCCATTTCTCGGACAAGTTAAATCACTTGTCTTTTGCAAGTCAATACACCAGTCCAACCTCTACCTTGATCTACCGTCGAGTATTACCCTCTGGTATCTCAAGAATATCGAAGAATTGTGTTGCATCTTATGAGTCTTCATCAGCTATTATTTCTCACCGGTTCCAATTTTTCATGGGTTCTGAGTTGTTAGTCGCTCAAGAACACCAGTAAGTGAACCGATTCCGCACTCTGGTTTGATAACTCTAAGTAATCTTTGTTGCTTATGTGTTTAATAATCCTTCAAGTCATTGCTAGCCTGATCGGCTATATCCTTATTGTGCTAAATTTTAACTGTGCTACCTGGTCCTTCTTTCCGGAGCACAATTTTCAACGATGAGCTAACCTTACGTCAATCTTCCTCCTCATATAATTTCGCCTTAAAAACGACAAGCTTGATTTTGAGTTTGTGTTGTATCTATGGCTCCAATAATCTTTTGTTGCATCGGTCCTTTTGCTTGATGCAGTCGCTGTTCAATTGCTTCTTCGTGGATCCTCTCGACAACAATTGTCGTGATCATCATCAACATTTTGACTCCTTCCAGGATATCAATGGAATTCTTGATGATAAGTGCCATCCTCGTTCCTTGGTAATTTGAGTTACCATCAACAACATCCTTATCTTCCTTTCATCACGAACTTGTTCATGTTATGGATGCAACTTACTATCAGCTCGTATTATGATCTACCTTGAAGTATTACTACCTTTTTGTCAAGGATGTTGTGAGAATTTCACCACCTCTTGAGAATTCTTGATATAAGTGATACTTCACCATCACCATTCTTTTCTTGGTCCCCGTGTTGTTCCTAACAGGAATACCGACGGATGGACTAGTAATTTTAAGACTTCTAGCAACCTTATTACTTTGAAGTTAATGGTCAACATTTCATTCTTAGACCATTGGTTATCGAATTGCCATTCTAACATTGTTTGTGCTACCTAAGTCCGTATTTCGGGTGCACCGTCAACCAATGTTTACTCGTGTATGTTTTCCTCAAGCATACCTCATTATATCATTTGATCTGACAAAAGCTATCTCCTTGTTCACATAATTGTGGAAATCCATCTTTTAGAAATCTCGATGAATTGTTGCTGAGTTCATCAGCCACCTCCTCATTCTCTCCTTGATTTAATAATGAACTCATGATTCGGAACTTGCTTCCAAAGTTCATTGACCGAGAATCTTATAATGTCATCTCGTCAATTGTGTTGCACCTTTTCTTTCTCATGCATCCTGAGTCTGAGGTATCCTGGCACCTATCAGATCTGAATTCGGTCAGATATGATGGTTGGAATATATTTCCAAGGGTTATAACAATGGTCTTTATGTGACCCGATAAGGTGATGTCATGCCTAGCACACCTGCCCGGAGGCCCTATTGTTATAGATTCCTTTTCAGCAAGGCTATCCATTCTTCCATGAGGAAATTGTAAGACTTATTCTACAAGTTATTCCTGACGGATCCTTTGAGTATCCAAAGTCCGGCCGCGCTTGAAGACCATGTCAATGCTATCTCGAAGCATGTCTGTGGTACTCCGATTTTCAACAAGAACATTTCAAGCCCAATGCTAAAGGTTTCCTGCTCAATTATCCCAAACACCGTTGTATGGTTAATGTCATGAAATTTATCTCCCCTTACCTAAATGTTTTTCTACTTAATATCCTGTCATGGATACCATGCTCTACTTGTCCGTGGGAAGGATATACCCCTGAATTATGTGTTTAAACACATTCTCCTTTCCATTTTTTTGTTTAATCTGATGGTCACATTTTCCTTTCCATTGTTTTATTTAACCTTTCTTGTGATCTATATGATATAAGCAATAATATTTCCCTGCTTATGTAAACACCTCGGTGTACAATTCTGTCAGCAAGGCCCTGTTACTATTGTGGATGACATTCCGGTAGCAACCGATGGACGAGAACTTTGCCTATTGGTCCGCCTCGTTCAACGAGCGGGAAAATGGTTCTCTTCGTCCCTCGCCCTTGGTACCGACGATGTTGCCAACATAACTGACAGACTATTCCCTGACATGCCTTACTATCATGACCGTGCAAGATGTCACCGTCCTTCCTACTTTAACCCACATGGTGGGCCCATAACCCACAGGTCCTAGGATCAAAACCTGACTCTCCTATACAAACCCTCGTTCCCAAGGTTGTTCCTTGCACTTGGCCTCGTATGTAATTCACGAGCCACCTTCTGAGAGATCATCAATTCTGGCATTAAACACAATACTTATTCCCGTTGCCTTGAACCCCTTTCACACTCTGTTTCAGGAAACGAACGATTTTCTATCCGCTTGAAACTTCTTATGGTACCTTCTTACTTGGCTCTCGATATGTTTCATTCGTTCAACTCGATAGATACTCATGTGTTCACTCTTGGGATAACCCCCATATGATTTCCCCTTATACCATTCTATCGTTGTAGAGCAGCCCTTACCTATTCGTAAGTACGACAACTTCATCATGATGCATTGATGCATAAGAATGAAGACATCAATGCTACGGATCAACCTCTTCGAGAAGAACAACCAAGACCGAGAAGACTCGTTAGAATTTCGTAACCGAATCCCTTCCCCCTTACACCCCTCTTAAATCTTGGGACGAGATTTCTTGTAGCGGAGGAGATTTGTAACACCCGGTCGTTAAGGTACAATAATCACACACTAATGGTGCCAGGTCATCATGATTATTTTAATAAACCCCACTTTGATCCAAACCGATTTCACATTCAAATTAAAATAAAGTCAAATTGTTGTTTCTTCAAACGGTAAAATAAAAATGTTCGGTCGTTTGCAAATATTCTTTAACTAATTATCAGGGAGAAACCAACATTAATAAAATGTTTAATTGCCCTAATGCAATTAAAACAGGGGCCAAGTCTTTACTAAAATGCCTTTTTAAAATTATAGAAGTTCTAAACTATTTTATTTAAAACTCCAAGATTTTTGTGGTAGAACACTGGTATTTGTTCTGACAAATTGTTTCATTTTACAAAATCCTTTTAGTGGATAAAGTAATAGAAGCAATAGCTAAAATAAAAAAGAAAAGTTAAAAAAGAAAAAAGAAAAAAATAAGGAAAACAAGGGCCACGCCCACTGGGCCACGGCCTAGCTAACGGCCCAGTTTTTCCCCTGGCTTATAACCACCCCCACCCCTGTAACCTAATCCTAACCGGTCCACTCCCCCTCACACGATCCACCTCTCATCTTTCCCTCGATCTAGATCCCGTCACCCCGTCGCTCGCCCCGAACCCCGCTGACGCCGTGTCGCCGCCCGAAGGCCTCCCCGTTGCCGGAGCCATCATGCTGGCCTGCCTTCCCGTCCCCGTCATCGCCTCATCCCCGTCGTCCTCCCCACGCCCTACTACCTAGTCCCTAGGGCCCCGCGATGAGGAACCCCGACCGTGCCTCCACTCGCGCCGGCCCTGCCCGTGTGCGCTACTGCAGCTACTCCTGCTCTGCTTCCCCCTCCCCAATGCGCTTCTCATCGCTGCTACCTCTTGAGCACTGCGTTGGTTTTCCCTTGAAGAGGAAAGGGTGATGCATCAAAGTAGCATAAGTATTTCCCTTAGTTTTGGAGAACCAAGGTATCAATCCAGTAGGAGGCCGCGCACAAGTCCCTCGCACCTACACAAACAAATAAATCCTTGCAACCAATGCAATAAGGGGTTGTCAATCCCTACATGGTCACTTACAGAGTGAGATCTGATAGATATGATAAGATAATATTTTTGGTATTTTTATGATAAAGCTGCAAAGTAAAATAAAAAGCAATAAAAATAACTAAGTGTTGGAAGATTAATATGATGGAAGATAGACCCGGGGGCCATAGGTTTCACTAGTGGCTTCTCTCAAGAGCATAAGTATTTATGGTGGGTGAACAAATTACTGTTGAGCAATTGATAGAATTGAGCATAGTTATGAGAATATCTAGGTATGATCATGTATATAGGCATCACGTCCGAGACAAGTAGACCGACTCCTGCCTGCACCTACTACTATTACTCCACACATCGACCGCTCTCTAGCATGCATCTAGAGTATTAAGTTCAAGAGAACAGAGTAACGCTTTAAGCAAGATGACATGATGTAGAGGGATAAACTCATGCAATATGATATAAACCCCATCTTGTTATCCTCGATGGCAACAATACAATACGTGCCTTGCTGCCCCTACTGTCACTGGGAGAGGACACCGCAAGATTGAACCCAAAGCTAAGCACTTCACCCATTGCAAGAAAGATCAATCTAGTAGGCCAAACCAAACTGATAATTCGAAGAGGCTTGCAAAGATAACCAATCATACATAAAAGAATTCAGAGAAGATTCAAATATTGTTCATAGATTAACTTGATCATAAACCCACAATCCATCGGTCTCAACAAACACACCGCAAAAGAAGAATACATCAAAAAGATCTCCACAAGAGAGGGGGAGAACTTTGTATTGAGATCCAAAAAGAGAGAAGAAGCCATCTAGCTAATAACTATGGATCCAAAGGTCTGAGGTAAACTACTCACACTTCATCGGAGGGGCTACGGTGTTGATGTAGAAGCCCTCCGTGATCGATGCCCCCTCCGGCGGAGCTCCGAAAAAGGCCCCAAGATGGGATCTCGTGGATACAGAAAGTTACGGTGGTGGAATTAGGGTTTTGGCTCCGTATCTGTTAGTTTGAGGGCACATAGGTATATATAGGAGGAAGGAGTACGTCGGTGGCGCAACAGGGGGCCCACGAGGGTGGAGGGCGTGCCTGG
>NC_041392.1:681910528-681936891 GCF_002162155.2 Triticum dicoccoides | reverse complement strand
TGCCCTCCTGGTTGATGTCTTGACGTAGGGTCCAAGTCCTCTGGAGCACGTTCGTTCCGAAAATCACGTCCCCGAAGGTTTCATTCCGTTTGGACTCCATTTGATATTATTTTTCTGCGAAACTCTGAAATAGGCAAAAAACAGCAATTCTGGGCTGGGCCTCCGGTTAATAGGTTAGTCCCAAAAATAATATAAAAGTGTATAATAAAGCCCAATAATGTCCAAAACAGAATATAATATAGCATGGAACAATCAAAAATATAGATACGTTGGAGACGTATCAAGCATCCCCAAGCTTAATTCCTGCTCGTCCTCGAGTAGGTAAATGATAAAAACAGAATTTTTGATGTGGAGTGCTACTTGGCATAATTTCAATGTAATTCTTCTTAATTGTGATATGAATATTCAGATCCGAAAGATTCAAGATAAAAGTTCAATATTGACATAAAAATAATAATACTTCAAGCATACTAACTAAGAAATTATGTCCTCTCAAAATAACATGGCCAAAGAAAGTTTATCCCTACAAAATCATATAGTTTAGTCATGCTCCATTTTTGTTACGCAAGAATGCTCTCATCATGCACAACCCCGATGACAAGCCAAGCAATTGTTTCATACTTTAGTAATCTCAAACTTTTTCAACTTTCACGCAATACATGAGCGTGAGCCATGGATATAGCACTATGGGTGGAATAGAATATAATGATGGGGGTTATTTGGAGAAGACAAAAAGGGAGAAAGTCTCACATCAATGAGGCTAATCAATGAGCTATGGAGATGCCCATCGATTGATGTTAATGCAAGGAGTAGGGATTGCCATGCAACGGATGCACTAGAGCTATAAATATATGAACGCTCAACAAAAGAAACTAAGTGGGTGTGCATCCAACTTGCTTGCTCACGAAGACCTAGGGCATTTGAGGAAGCCCATTGTTGGAATATACAAGCCAAGTTCTATAATGAAAGATTCCCACTAGTATATGAAAGTGACAAAACAAGAGACTCTCTATCATGAAGATTATGGTGCCTTCTCTCTTTTTCTCTCATTTTTGTGGGCCTTCTTTTTTATGGCCTTTCTCTTTTTTTATTTTTCCTCACTTGGGACAATGCACTATAAAATGATGATCATCACACTTCTATTTATTTACAACTCAATGATTACAACTCAATACTAGAACAAAGTATGACTCTATATGAATGCCTCTGGCGGTGTACCGGGATATGCAATGAACCAAGAGTGACATGTATGAAAGAATTATGAATGGTGGCTTTGCCACAAATACTATGTCAACTACATGATCATGCAAAGCAATATGACAATGATGAACGTGTCATGATAAACGGAATGGTGGAAAGTTGCATGGCAATATATCTCGGAATGGCTATGGAAATGCCATAATAGGTAGGTATGGTGGCTGTTTTGAGGAAGATATAAGGAGGTTTATGTGTGAAAGAGTGTATCATATCATGGGGTTTGGATGCACCGGCGAAGTTTGCACCAACTCTCAATGTGAGAAAGGGCAATGCACGGTATCGAAGAGGCTAGCAATGATGGAAAGGTGAGAGTGCGTATAATCCATGGACTCAACATTAGTCATAAAGAACTCACATACTTATTGCAAAAATCTACAAGTCATCAAAAACCAAGCACTACACGCATGCTCCTAGGGGGATAGATTTGTAGGAAAAGACCATCGCTCGTCCCCGACCGCCACTCATAAGGAGGACAATCAAGGAACACCTCATGTTTCAAATTTGTTACATAACGTTTACCATACGTGCATGCTACGGGACTTGCAAACTTCAACACAAGTATTTCTCAAATTCACAACTACTCAACTAGCACAACTTTGATATCACTACCTCCATGTCTCAAAACAATCATCAAGCATCAAACTTCTCTTAGTATTCAACACACTCATAAGAAAGTTTTTACTAGTCTTGGATACCTAGCATATTAGGATTATTTAAGCAAATTACCATGCTGTTTAAGACTCTCAAAATAATCTAAGTGAAGCATGAGATAATAATAGTTTCTATAAAACAAAACCACCAATGTGCTCTAAAAAGATATAAGTGAAGTACTAGAGCAAGAACTACATAACTCAAAAAGATATAAGTGAAGCACATAGAGTATTCTAATAATTTCTGAATCATGTGTGTCTCTCTCAAACGGTGTGTGCAGGAAAGATGATTGTGGTAAACTAAAAAGCAAAGAATTAAATCATACAAGACGCTCCAAGCAAAACACATATCATGTGGTGAATAAAAATATAGCTCCAAGTAAAGTTACCAATGGAAGTAGACGAAAGAGGGGATGCCTTCCGGGGCATCCCCAAGCTTTGGCTTTTAGGTGTCCTTAGATTATCTTGGGGTCCCATGGGAATCCCCAAGCTTAGGCTCTTGCCACTCCTTGTTCCATAATCCATCAAATCTTTCACCCAAAACTTGAAAACTTCACAACACAAAACTTAAAGTAGAAAATCTCGTGAGCTCCGTTAGCGAAAGAAAAGAAAATACCACTTCAAGGTACTGTAATGAACTCATTATTTATTTATATTGGTGTTAAACCTACTGTATTCCAACTTCTCTATGGTTTATAAACTATTTTACTAGCCATAGATTCATCAAAATAAGCAAACAACACACGAAAAACAGAATCTGTCAAAAACAGAACAGTCTGTAGTAATCTGTAGCTAACGCAAGATCTGGAACCCCAGAAATTCTAAAATAAATTGCTGGACGTGAGGAATTTATCTATTAATCATCTGCAAAAATAATTAACTAAATAGCACTTTTCAAATAAAACAGACAGCAGTTATCGTGAGCGCTAAAGTTTCTGTTTTTTACAGCAAGATTAAAAAGACTTTCCCCAAGTCTTCCCAACGGTTCTACTTGGCACAAACACTAATTAAACAAAAAAACACAACCAAAACAGAGGCTAGATAAATTATTTATTACTAAACAGTAGCAAAAATCAAGGAATAAAAATAAAATTGGGTTGCCTCCCAACAAGCTCTATCGTTTAACGCCCCTAGCTAGGCATAAAAGCAAAGATAGATCTAGGCATTGCCATCTTTGGTAGGCAATCCATAAGTGGCTCTCATAATAGACTCATAAGGTAATTTAATTTTATTTCTATGGAAGTGTCCCAAGCTTTCCCTTAACGGAAATTGGAATCTAATATTCCCTTCCTTCATATCAATAATTGCACCAATCGTTCTAAGGAAAGGTCTACCAAGAATAATAGGACATGAAGGATTGCAACCTATGTCAAGAACAATAAAATCTATGGGCACATAATTCCTATTTGCAACAATAAGAACATCATTAATTCTTCCCATAGGTTTCTTAATAGTGGAACCCGCAAGGTGCAATTTTAAAGAGCAATCATCAAAATCACGGAAACCTAGCAAATCACACAAAGTCTTTGGGATCGTGGAAACACTAGCACCCAAATCACACAAATCATAGCACTCATGATCTTAAATTTTAATTTTGATAGTAGGTTCCCACTCATCATAAAGTTTTCTAGGGATAGAAACTTCCAACTCAAGTTTTTCTTCATAAGATTGCATCAAAGCATCAACGATATGTTTAGTAAAAGCTTTATTTTGACTATAAGCATGAGGAGAATTTAGCACGGATTGCAACAAGGAAATACAATCTATCAAAGAGCAATTATCATAATTAAATTCCTTGAAATCCAAAATAGTGGGTTCATTGATATTTAAAGTTTTGACTTCTTCAATCCCACTTTTAACAATTTTAGCATGAAGATCTAAAGACTCTATTTTTGGAACACCTTCTAGGTAAAGGTGGATCATATTCAGTCCCATCATTATCAAGATTCATATTGCAAAACAAAGATTTAATAGGGGACACATCAATAACTTTTAGATATTCATCTTTATCTTCCAAAAAAATCCGGCTTAGCGGCCATCTTATTAACTAAGGTGGCTTGCTTATCCGAAACTTTAGCTATTAACTTCTCAAGATGAGCAATCTGAGATTTCAAACCATCGAATTCTTTAGACATATCATCGAGCTCTTTATTCATATAACCCATAAAACTTTTTTGTTCTTTAAGCTCATTTCTAAAGAAATTATTATGCTCAAATTGTAAGACCATAAAACTCCTGACGTTGCTTTCGATCTCTTCTAACCTTTTAAGGTGAAGATCACCAAATCTAGGCAGAGCCATCGTGACAAGCAAGCAATCCAACACACAAGCAAAGAAGAAACGGGCAAAAAGAGGCAAATAGAGAAAGAGAGGGAGGATGGAGAAAGAGGGCGAATAAAACGGCAAGGGTGGAGTGGGGGAGAAGAAAACGAGAGGCAAATGACAAATAATGTAATGCAGGAGATAAGGGTTTGTGATGGGTACTTGATATGTCTTGACTTGCAACGGCGCCACAAATGACTCGTTGTCAGGAGTCAAATCTTGACTTGTCTTGCGCGAACCACCCCGACAACGGCGCCAGAAATCCTTCTTGCTACCTCTTGAGCACTGCGTTGGTTTTCCCTTGAAGAGGAAAGGGTGATGTAGCAAAGTAGCGTAAGTATTTCCCTTAGTTTTTGAGAACAAATGTATCAATCCAGTAGGAGGCCGCGCACAAGTCCCTCGCACCTACACAACCAAATAAATCCTTGCAACCAACGCGATACGGGGTTGTCAATCCCTAGAGGGTCACTTACGAGAGTGAGATCTGATAGATATGATAAGATAATATTTTTGGTATTTTTATGATAAAGATGCAAAGTAAAATAAAAATCAATAAAAATAACTAACTGTTGGAAGATTAATATGATGGAAGATAGACCCGAGAGCCATAGGTTTCACTAGTGGCTTCTCTCAAGAGCATAAGTATTTACAGTGGGTGAACAAATTACTGTTGAGCAATTGATAAAATTGAGCATAGTTATAAGAATATCTAGGTATGATCATGTATATAGGCATCACGTCCGAGACAAGTAGACCGACTCCTGCCTCCATCTACTACTATTACTCAACACATCGACCGCTATCCAGCATGCATCTAGAGTATTAAGTTCAAGAGAACAGAGTAATGCTTTAAGCAAGATGACATGATGTAGAGGATAAACTCATGCAATATGATATAAACCCCATCTTGTTATCCTCGATGGCAACAATACAATATGTGCCTTGCTTCCCCTACTGTCACTGGGAAAGGACATCGCAAGATTGAACCCAAAGCTAAGCACTTCTCCCATTGCAAGAAAGATCAATCTAGTAGGCCAAACCAAACTGATATTTCGAAGAGACTTGCAAAGATAACCAATCATACATAAAAGAATTCAGAGAAGATTCAAATATTGTTCATAGATAAACTTGATCATAAACCCACAATTCATCGGTCTCAACAAACACACCGCAAAAGAAGATTACATCGAATAGATCTCCACAAAAGAGGGGGAGAACTTTGTATTGAGATCCAAAAAGAGAGAACAAGCCATCTAGCTAATAACTATGGACCCGAAGGTCTGATGTAAACTACTCACACTTCATCGGAGGGGCTATGGTGTTGATGTAGAGCCCTCCATGATCGATGCCCCCTCCGGCGGAGCTCCAGAAAAGGCCCCAAGATGGGATCTCATGGATACAGAAAGTTACAGCGGTGGAATTAGGGTTTTGGCTTTGTATCTGGTAGTTTCAGGGTACGTAGGTATATATAGGAGGAAGGAGTACGTCGGTGGAGCAACAGGGGCACACGAGGGTGGACGGCGCGCCTGGGGGGGTAGGCGCGCCCCCTACCTCGTGCCCTCTTGGTTGATGTCTTGACGTAGGGTCCAAGTCCTCTGGATCATGCTCGTTCCGAAAATCACATTCCCGAAGGTTTCATTCGTTTGGACTCCGTTTGATATTCTTTTTCTGCGAAACTCTGAAATAGGCAAAAAACAACAATTCTCGGCTGGGCCTCCGGTTAATAGGTTAGTCCCAAAAATAGTATAAAAATGTATAATAAAGCCCAATAATGTCCAAAACAAAATATAATATAGCATGGAACAATAAAAAATTATAGATACATTGGAAACGTATCAATCGCCTGCACCACCTCCGCCCGGCAGCTCCATCGCGTGCTGCTCGCTCGGCATCGCCACGCCCGCTATGCGCTCACACCTCGACTCCACCGTGCCGCCCGACGCGCCCAGGCGCGCCCCCGCGAGCACTTGGTCGCGCTACCGCTACTCTCTTCTGCTGCCCCTCCGCGAGCGCGCTCGAACAGGCTCGCGCGCCTCTGCTCGTCGGTTGCGTCCAGGCCGTGCCCCACGCCGCGTGACCTGCATGCCGGCCACGCCCTCACCCCGTTGTCTCCTGCTTCACCACCCCTGCAAGCTCGCCTTGCCCCCGCACGTTGCTGGGCGCTGGTGCTCGTCCCGCGCGCATGCTCCACCGGGCTGCCCCGCCTTGCCCGGCGGCGCAGCTGCTCCGTCCGCGGCCATGACCACCGTGCACAAGCATGCCCGCGCCACGCTGCGCCGCACAGCCGCCTCGCTCCGTCGTGGTTCGCCGGCTCGCCGGCCTGACCGCCACCGCCAACCGCTCCGCCCCTCGCAGCCTCACACACACGCGTCGGCGCCTCCGGGCAGCCGCTACGGCTCGCCGCGGCCCGGGTTTGCCCTTCGGGCGCCCACGCCCGTCGCCCGTTCACTGCGCCAGTTCAGGTTACGCTCCAGGCGCCCGCTAAGGCCCATGGCGCATGGCGTTGTGCTGCCGCCTAGCACTGTGAGAAAGATAGGATCAAGAGAACCAACGACAAAAGATATTCTTGATCCATCGTACCCCCTCCGTCCTGAAATATCTCTTGTAAGGGGACAACATACTAAACATGAATTTTATAATCAAACCCTTTTAATTTCAAATCTCAATCAGATTGCCCATCCCCCAGCTCGGGCTCATCCCAGCAGCATTCCGCAGCTCAGGGTGACGGCCTCCGAGCGAGCTCGGGCTCCTCCTACAAGCTTAGGGCGCCCTCTCAACATGCACCATAACTCCTGCAACACGCCCTCACAGTAGATCTATTACTTAGTCGCGCTCCTCCTCTGCCTGGGCACGCTCCAGCTCCTTCTGCCTTGGCACATATCAGCTCCAGCACGCTCCAGCTCCTTCTGCCTTGGCACACATCAGCTCCAGTCCAGCATGCTCCAGCTCCTCCGCCTGGGCACTGCTCCTCCTCTCCAGCGCGAGCCTCTACCCCCAAGCTGCAGCTCGAAGAGATGCCCGATTTGAATTTGACTCCTTTGCAGGAGGAGGAGGATCAGCAAAATCATGAAGATCTGCAAAACAAAGAAGATGACCAGGCAACAGGTAATTTAACCAAATTTTACTCCGGAATTTAACTTGCCACTTGCCATGAAAAAAATTATGTACACAAAATTTTACTCAAGAATTCTTGACACCGAATTTTACTCCAGAATTTAACCTGCCACTGAATATAACATAATTTTAATCCAAAACTAAGAAAAGGATTGCCACTGAATTTAAATTGCCACTGAATTAACTAAATTTAACTTGACCCGGTGTTTTACAAATGAAGCATTGCTACAACTGAATTGAGTCAAGTGTTGCTACAAACTGAATTCATAAGTCAAGTGCAGTTGACACTTGCTATTTAGACACTTGACACTAAATTAGATACTTGACATTTTTTATTCATTGCTACAAACTGAATATAAACACTTGACACAGAATTCAAATGTTTTTGTTAAACACTTACTTTCCATAAGTTCCGTCAAGTTTTGTTGTTAGACACTTGACACTGCATTCAGTGTTGTCAAATTCAGTCTAGTGAATCCAATGTATAGTTTGTCGGCAACTTAGTCAATTCAATTAAGTTTGCAAACTGAATTTTTGGTTGGAATGCATGATGAATTCTAAAAAATATCAATTAAAAATGTTTGTGTACTCCTAAATTCATTGCCATTTCCTATCTTGTTAATCAAACATCTCATGTTGAATGCGAGTCAATCATTTTATGGTTGGAATCTTAGTCATGCATACACGTCCAATAATTACAATGCATGTGATAGAATAAAACTGGTTTATACATGCATACTTCAACAGTGTAGCATATATCACCAAAGCCCTAAACAAACAAAGGAATTTGAGCTTTTAGGGGTTTCACTTCAGAACATATTTTGTGAATTTCCTAAGTTTTCTCCCTTTTCTTTCTCATGTTTTGGACCATATTAAGATACTTCCATAATAACCTAATCAGGAAACTTGCTAATCAAACATTGCCACTTTTATTTTGAAACAAAATTATAAATAAATTCAATTAAAAATGTTCTTGTACTCCTAAATGATCTTGTATTTAGTCAAATTCAGCTAAACTTGCTATATAGGGAATATTCATTTTTCAGGAGTAGAACATTTAAATTCATCAATGTTCTCATGCATCAAATCAAAATTTCAAAGTCTTAAGTATTTTAAGTGTTTGACAAAGTTTGCATTTTCATTTTCATGATCTAGTACTACTTGTAATAGCTAGTTGACTTCTTGCTCCTTTTCAACAAGAGAGGAGATGTTCTAGGATCTCAACTTCAGTCCTCCAACAGATCATCAAGAAGCAATTCATGAGGAGGAAGTAGTTGATCAAGGGGAAGCAATAAGAAGAAATGCAGTAAACCTGGCAAATGAGCAAAGGTTTGGTGTTTATTTTGCTTTGAGAGTAATCAAGAACATACATGGAGATATTTGCCAAGAGGACAAGCAGCTCGTTGCAAGCCTGTTGAATACGAGCGTATAAATTATTGAAAGAATATGGTTAGAAGCAACTCAATAGCTTGTAGAAGGCCAAGAAGCATATTCCTCAAACAGAAATAAGGGTAGAAGTGGACGAAAGAGGAAAGATCTGGATTTGTCGAGGATATCGACAGTCCCACTCAACAAAAGGAGGGAAGTCCGAGCTCTAGCAAGGTCTCTGGGTGTTCCCCGCTCGACCCTACACGGGAGATTCCGGTAGGGTGAGATGAAGCGCATCACTAGTACCGTGAAACCTTTCCTCAAGACAGATAATAAAATTGCAAGATTAAAGTTTTGCATCTCCATGCTCGATGAGCATTAGATCTCAACTCCCCATCCTGTTTTCAAGACAATGACATACATGGTCTATATCGATGAGAAGTGGTATGATATGACAAGAGAGAAGAACACCTACTATTTACTACCAGAAGAACCTAAACCCGTGTGCACCATGCAGAATAAGAATAACATTTGGAAAGTCATGTTTCCCACTATTGTGGCCAAGCCAAGACGCAATGACGATGGAGATATCACATTTGATGGCAAGATAGACACTTGGGCTTTCGTCCAAGAGACTCTGGTTGTTAGAATGAGTCAAAACAGAGAAGGGGATTTAAAGAACTAAAATCAGTGAGAGTGACCCGACCTCTGTCATCAGGGATTATCTATGCAACAAAGTGATCCCTGCTTTCCAAGAGAAGTGGCCCGATGAATATATCAGAAGAATCATCTTCATTCAATAGTATAATGCAAAAACCACGTGTTTTGCCTGGTGACGAGGGTTTTTGACAGGCTATAGCACCGACAGATCTTGAGATTCGGTTGTTGCAACAAACCAACAACCCTGAAATGGAAGTTTCAGACCTCTGCTTCTTCAGTTCACTTCAGTCCTTGGCTTATTGCAGATCACCTAGAAATATCAAGGAATTGGTAGAATCTAGGTGTGAATGAAGAGTTCCAAAATGACGGGGTCGATAAGCATTTTAGAAGCTTTATGACATGTTAGGCGGTTATGGCTGAGATTATGAAAAATAAAGGAGGAAATGATTATAAACTCCCGCATTTGCCTAAAGACCACTGTCTGAATGAAGGAATGCTAGAAATGTTTTTATATTGCGACGCTCAGCTAGTTGTTTCAACCAAGGCCCTTATAGGAGAAGGGAAATAGAGGGTAAAGAAAGGAAAGGATTGCATAGAGAAAGAAAAAGAAAGAAATGGAGTATGTCAAGTCCTTGCATGTCTTGTGTGTAATCCTTGTATATCAACTCCTTGTGTATGTTTATAATGTTTTGGACGATCTATGTGTTCTGTGTGTCTGTGAAAAGAAAGGGAACACTACTAGGGAAAAGCCTAGCAGTAACACGGGTTTCTGGCCTATCAGTAACGCGGGTAACCATGCTACTGCTACGGCGCTACAGCTAAAAACACGCGCTACTGCTATATCTACTTAGTAGTAGTGCGTCCTGCAACAGCCGCTACTGGTAATTACTAGTAGCGTGTCTCACTGCCCGCGCTACTACTATTATTCCGTATTCTATTTCTTTTTTATTTTACGTCGTATTCATACATATTTATACAAGTTTTCATACGGTAGCAATTTAGGGATTGTTTTATATTATAACGAGTTATTAAATCACTAAGTGAAAGAACCGTGGATTAGTTTCAAGTGGATGGATGCTAAGTGACCAAGTCATGGATTATGGATTATCAATAATCCATGACTTGGTCACTTAGGATCCATCCACTTGAAACTAATCCGCGGTTCTTTCACCCAATGATATAATAACTCATCATCATCATCATCATCATCATCATCATCATCATCATATTAATATAAAAACTCTTGCATCATATCATCACCAACAACACTAGCTAATAATCATCATAGTCATTACCACCAACACTATTTAATCATCACAGTCATATTGTAACTATCTAATCACCACCAACACTAGCTAATAATAATCATCATAGTCATCACCACCAACACTCATTCTAGCTAGCTAATCACTTTTGCTGCTCTCTCTCTCTCTGGTAAAATATCATAAAACATGTGTAGCACTCCCGATTCATCATATTGGAGCATGCACATGAACTCGTCTCCTAATTGCGGGTTGCGCTTCTAATTGCTGCCCCCTAGTACTTCTCTACGATCCTTCACAATTTTGCTCCAGTCTTTGACTATTAAGACTTGCTCGCTTTTAGAAATCATGAATGCACTCATGTGCAATGTAGGATGTCTTGGCCGTAAGCTAACCATGGACATGCAACCTTTAGCCTCGATCTAATGAGGCACAACTATCATCGGGAGTCCTTGTTGAAGAACATTGTAGTAACATACTTAGCAATGAACTTTAGCTTAAAAATAATGTATGCAAAAGATGCACTGAGGAAAAATAGTAAAAATCTTACCATCTTTCCTAAATAGATGTGACCGTAGTTCAACTAGGAAATTTATGTCACACAGGCCGCGCTCGTCTTCGCAGTATTCGCACATACTGAAATACTTTTTGTCGTCAGACATTTCCTATGTTCATAGTTGAAACATTAATTGAAAATCTATCGAAGGCAACTACTAGAAAACTCAACACACAAATTTGGGGCACCCGATATTTCCTACATATTCTAGCACAAGTCATTCTTAAATTCACGGGAAAATTCGGCACGACCTTTGCTAAAATAGGACATATCGAGAGCCTGAAATTTGCCGCAACAGAAATTAATGAATCAACACTCTGGCAAAACATAGGTCACTCGAAAATGAATCAACACTTCGCACATGAGCATAAACTGGTGCTCATTGCATTTTAATGGTTCAATATTGACAAAAACATTTCAATATATCTTATAATCTGAACATTTCATTTGGTTAAGAAGTATAACTAAATGCCCTAGTTCTACTCTATTGAACACCGAGGAGTGGAGAAGGAGGAGGTGGACTTTTAGCTCACCAACTCGGGTGTAGAGGAAGTAGCAGTAGCTTGGATGACGATCACTCCAAGGAGACACGACTCTTCAAAGCCTGCATATTCCACCGAGTAAAATTTTAATAAGATCATCAAATCTCATATAGCATTCTTTGATGACAAAGTGATAATGACATAAATTCAACTAGTTCTATTAATTCAACTAATTCAACTAAGCACTTACTAAAAATAAACTAGTTCTATTAATTTTCTTACTAAAAATAAACTAGTTCTATAGTAAAATTTTAATTAGATCATCAAATCTCATATACCTCAATTTTCTTACTAAAAATAAACTAGTTCTATTAATTCAACTAATTCAACTAAGAACAGTAATGAAATTTTAACTAGTTGGGAGGGAGGAGGGAGGAGGCGGGCCGGAGGAGGAGGGAGGGGAGGTGGGAGGAGAGAGGAGGAGGGAAGGAGGAAGGAGAGAGGAGGAGGGGGAGGAGGGAGAAGGGGGTGGGGCGGAGTGATAACCCACAAGTATAGGGGATCGCAACAGTTTTTGAGGGTAGAGTATTCAACCCAAATTTATTGATTCGACACAAGGGGAGCCAAAGAATATTCTCAAGTATTAGCAGCTGAGTTGTCAATTCAACCACACCTGGATAACTTAATATCTGCAGCAAAGTATTTAGTATCAAAGTAGTATGGAAGTAACGGTAACAGTGGCAAAAGTAACAGTAGCAGTTTTGTAGTAATTGTAATAGTAGCAACGGAAAAGTAACTAAGCGAAGATCAATATATGAAAAGCTTGTAGGCATTGGATCAGTGATGGATAATTATGTCGGATGTGATTCTTCATGCAGCAGTTATAACATAGGGTGACACAGAACAAGCTCCGGTTCATCAATGTAATGTAGGCATGTATTCCTCAAACTACGGTCATCACCGGGAGTGGTCCCGATTATTGTCACTTCGGGGTTACGGGATCATAACACATAGTAGGTGACTATTGACCTGCAAGATAGGTTTGATATGTCTCCAACGTATCTACTTTTCCAAATACTTTTGCCCTTCTTTTGGACTCTAACTTGCATGATTTGAATGGAACTAACCCGGACTGACGCTGTTTTCAGTAGAACTACCATGGTGTTATTTATGTGCAGGAGCAAACGTTCTCGGAATGACCTGAAACTTCACGGAGACACTTTTCAGAAAATAATAAAAATACCTGCCAAAGATGAAGGCCAGGGGGCCACCACCTTGCGAAGAGGGTGGGGGGCGCGCCCCCCTACCTCGTGGGCCCCCTATTGCCTCTCCGACTCCAACTCCACCTCCATATATTGTGTTTTAGGGAGAAAAAAATCAGAGAGAAGCAATCATCGCGTTTTACGATACGGAGCCGCCGCCAAGCCCTAAAACCTCTTGGGAGGGCTGATCTGGAGTCTGTTCGGGGCTCCGGAGAGGGTAATCCATCGCCATCGTCATCATCAACCATCCTCCATCACCAATTTCATGATGCTCACCGCCGTGCGTGAGTAATTCCATCGTAGGCTTGCTAGACGGTGATGGGTTGGATGGGATCTATTATGTAATCGAGTTAGTTTTGTTAGGGTTTGATCCCTAGTGTCCACTATGTTCTGAGATTGATGTTGCTATGACTTTGCTATGCTTAATGCTTGTCACTAGGGCCCGAGTGCCATGATTTCAGATCTGAACCTATTATGTTTTCATCAATATATGAGAGTTATTGATCCTATCTTGCAAGTCTATAGTCACCTATTATGTGTTATGATCCGTTAACCCCGAGGTGACAGTAATCGGGATACTTACCGGTGATGACCGTAGTTTGAGGAGTTCATGTATTCACTATGTGTTAATGCTTTGTTCCGGTTCTGTATTAAGAGGAGGCCTTAATATCCCTTAGCTTCCGTAAGGACCCCGCTGCCACGGGAGGGTAGGACAAAATATGTCATGCAAGTTCTTTTCCATAAGCACGTATGACTATATTCGGAATACATGCCTACATTACATTGATGAACTGGAGCTAGTTCTGTGTCACCCTAGGTTATGACTGTTACATGATGAACCGCATCCGGCATAATTCTCTATCACCGATCCATTGCCTATGAGATTTCTATATATTGTTCTTCGCTTATTTACTTTTCCGTTGCTATTGCTATCATCACTACAAAATACCAAAAACATTACTTTTACTACTGTTACCTTTTGCTACCGTTACCACTACTATCATATTACTTTGCTACTAAACACTTCGCTACAGATATTAAGTTTCCAGGTGTGGTTGAATTGACAACTCAGCTGCTAATACTTGAGAATATTCTTTGCCTCCCCTTGTGTCAAATCAATAAATTTGGGTTGAATACTCTACCCTCGAAAACTGTTGCGATCCCCTATACTTGTGGGTTATCAAGACTATTTTCTGGCGCCGTTGCCGGGGAGCATAGCTCTATTCTTTGAGTCACTTGGGATATATATCTGCTTATCATTATGAAGAACTTGAGAGATCCAAAAACCAAGATCTATCCCTCAACTACGAGGGGGGGGGGGTAAGGAACTGCCATCTAGCTCTGCACTTGATTCACCTTCTGTTTTGAGTAAGCTTGCGACACCTACACCTGCTTCTGCTATTCGTTCTGATATGTCGCATGTTATTGATGATGCCACTTCCGCTATGCATGATACTTATGATGAAACTACCTCTATGCATGATACTACTATGCCACTTAGTGATTTTCTTGATGAATAACTTGCTAGGGCTAGAGAAATTGAAAATATTGAATCTGATGATACTGATGAAAGTGATGATGAAGAACCACTTGCTATTCCTAAGGGTTATGTCTTCAATCAAGAAGCTTCTTTAGCCATTTTAGCTTGCAGAAATAGAACTGAACTTAAAAGATTATTAGCTAAATGGAGTAAGAAATCTCTAAATGCTAGCATGAAATCTGACCCTGCTTTTGCTACTTCACCTATCTTTGTTACTGATAAGGATTATGAATTCTCTGTTGATCCTGATATAATTACTTTGGTTGAATCTGATCCTTTTCATGGTTATGAATCTGAAACTGTTGTGGCACATCTTACTAAATTAAATGATATAGCCACCTTGTTCACTAAAGATGAGAGAACTCGCTACTTTTACATCCTTAAAACATTTTCGTTCTCATTAAAGGGTGATGCTAAGATTTGGTTTAATTCTCTTGATCCTGGTTGTGTGCGTAGTCCCCAGGATATGATTTATTACTTCTTTGCTAAATATTTCCCTGCTCATAAGAAACAAGCTGCTTTAAGGGATATATATAATTTTGTGCAAATTGAAGAAGAGAGTCTCCCACAAGCTTGGGGGAGGAATCTCCAATTACTTAATGCTTTGCCTGATCATCCGCTTAAGAAAAATGAAATACTTGATATATTTTATAATGGACTAACCAATGCCTCCAGAGATTACCTGGATAGTTGTGCTGGTTCTGTTTTCATGGAAAGAACACCGGATGAAGCTGAAATTCTATTGAATAATATGCTGACAAATGAAAATAATTGGAAACCTCCGGAGCCAATTCCTGAGCCTATTCCTAAACCAACTCTGAAGAAGAGGGGTATTCTATTTCTCAGTCCTGAAGATATGCAAGAGGCAAACAAATCTATGAAAGAAAAGGGCATTAAAGTTGAAGATGTTAAGAATTTACCTCCTATTGAAGAAATACATGGTCTTAATTTACCTCCTGTTGAAGAAACACGTAATCTTAATCCTTTACCTATTGAAGAAACTCATGGTCTTGATAACCCGGCACAGGTAGTAAAGGTAAATTCTCTCTATAGATATGATAAAGTTGTAATTCCATTTACTAAGATTGCTAGCCCATGCTTAGATGAGTTCGATAAATTTATGGCTAAGCAAGAAGATTTTAATGCTTATTTTGGTAGACAATTGAAATACAATTCAAATACACTTGGACACTTGGGTGATTATATGGATAATGTTAAAGGTGAACTTAAACTTATTAGTAAACATGCTTCTATGGTTACCACTCAAGTAGAACAAGTACATAAAGCTCAAAATGATTTGCTTAATGAATTGAATAGTAAGAAAAATGATAATGCTGTTAGAGTTATGACTAGAGGTGGTAGAATGACTCAGGAACCTTTGTATCCTGAAGGCCATCCTAAAAGAATTGAGCAAGATTCTCAGAGAAATAATATAGATGCACCTAGTTCTTCTAAAAAGAAGAAAAAGAAAAATGATAGGACTTTGCATGCTTCTAGTGAACCTATTGTTGAACCACCTGAGAATCCAAATGATATTTCTATTTCTGATGTTGAAACACAATCTAGTAATGAACCTGAAACTAGCGGTAATACCAATAATAATGTTCATGATGATGCTCAACCTAGTAATGGTAATGATGTAGAAATTGAACCTGCTGTTGATCTTGATAACCCACAATCAAAGAATCAACATTATGATAAGAAAGACTTTGTTGGTAGGAAACATGGTAAAGAAAGAGAGCCTTGGGTTCAGAAACCTATGCCTTTTCCTCCCAAACTATCCAAGAAAAAGAATGATGAGGATTTTGAGTGCTTTGCTGAAATGATTAGACCTATCTTTTTGCGTATGCGATTGACTGATATGCTCAAAACCAAACCTTATGCTAAGTATATGAAAGATATTATTACAAATAAAAGAAAGATACTGGAAGCTGAAATTTCCACCATGCTTGCTAATTATACTTTTAAACGCCAAAGAAACTTGGAGATCCAGGAGTACCCACTATACCATGCTCCATTAAAAGAAATTATGTTAAAACTGCTTTATGTGATCTTGGAGCCGGTGTTAGTGTTATGCCTCTCTCTTTATATTGTAGACTTGGAATAAGTTGACGCCTACTAAAATATCTTTGCAAATGGATGATAAATCAACTGCTATACCTGTCGGTATTTGTGAGGATGTGCCTGTTGTAGTTGCAAACGCTACTATTTTAACAGACTTTGTTATTCTTGATATTCCCAAGGACGATAGTATGTCTATTATTCTTGGAAGACCCTTTTTGAATACTGTAGGGGCTGTTATTGATTGCACTAAAGGCAATGTCACTTTTCATGTTAATGGTAATGAGCATACGGTACACTTTCCGAGGAAACAACCTCAAGTTCATAGTATCAACTCTATTGGAAAAATTCCATCGATTATATTTGGAGGTTTTGAATTTCCTCTTCCTACTATCAAGAAGAAATATGATATTCTTATTATTGGGGATGTGCATATCCCCGTTGAGGTAACATAGTGTTATTCAAAATTTCTCCAGTTCCATGTTATTCAGAATGAGTTCGTTAACAAGACTTGATCAACCTTGTTAGTGGATTCCTTTTGATGATCATGAGATGGATGAAACTAGAACGCATAACCGTTTGTACCCCACTTTTACTTTCTGTTAATTATATTAAATAAAATAAAAATAAATATGTGTCTGTCTGTTATCTGATTATCCGTGCAATATAAAAATACCTCGAAAATAAAAGTTCTCCAAATGCCCTGAAAATTAAATATGATTTTTCTAGAATATTTGAGGATTTGTGGAACTGAGAACACACCAGGGGGGCCAACCACCTGCCCATGAGGGTGGAGGGCCTACCCCTCTAGGGCGCGCCCCCTGCCTCGTGGGCCCACGGTGGCCCTCCTCCACTTATCCTTTCACCCTTGCACTCCTTCTTCCTCCCCCAAACACGAATATCCAGTTCAAACCCGAGTCCTAGCTCATTTTGCTGCCATTTTCGATCTCCTTGCTCAAAGCACCTCTCACAAAACTGCTTGGGGAGATTGTTCCTTGGTATGTGACTCCTCCATTGGTCCAATTAGTTTTTGTTCTAGTGCTTTATTCATTGCAAATTTTTGCTGCTTAGGTGACCCTGTTCTTGAGCTTGCATGTCAAATTTATATGGTCAAAAGTAGTTTTGATGCATGATATAGGACCTAGGCACTTGTAGGAGTAGTTGCAATCAATATTATTGAGTTTGGTTTACTTTTATTTTGAAGTTACTAAAAATTCAGAATTTTTCAGAAAATGATGAGGAGACTATTGAGGGGCTCATCGAGCCAAAGCTCGAAGGAAAAGGCACCAAAGCCTAAGTATAATTTGTCGCGCACCACGGAGGTTCGGGCGTGTGAATGGCCCTCGGATGATTTCTTGAGAGTAGCCGGTATTTATGAAGATTTTCATGAACTGGCTAAAAATGCAGGCCTCATCGCTTTCCTCCACGACCAATGCGATCAGTATCTCTTACTCACAAATACCTTTGTGCAAAACTTTCATTTCCATTCTAGGAACTCGCCACCTACGGTGGAGTTTCATTTATATGATGAGCATAAGGAGATGTCACTTTATGATTTTTGTCGGATTTGTTTAGTCCCTTTTGAGGGCAAGACAGAAGAACCACATTGAGGGAGTCCTGTGTTGGAAATATGCCCTAGAGGCAATAATAAAAGCATTATTATTATATTTCCTTGTTCATGATAATTGTATTTATTCATGCTATAATTGTGTTATCCGGAAATCGTAATACATGTGTGAATAATAGACACCAACATGTCCCTAGTAAGCCTCTAGTTGACTAGCTCGTTGATCAACAGATAGTCATGGTTTCCTGACTATGGACATTGGATGTCATTGATAACGAGATCACATCATTAGGAGAATGATGTGATGGACAAGACCCAATCCTAAACATAGCACAAGATCGTATAGTTCGTTTGCTAGAGTTTTCCAATGTCAAGTATCTTTTCCTTAGACCATGAGATCGTGTAACTCCCGGATACCGTAGGAGTGCTTTGGGTGTGCCAAACGTCACAACGTAACTGGGTGACTATAAAGGTATAATACGGGAATCTCCGAAAGTGTCTGTTGGGTTGACACGGATCAAAACTGGGATTTTTCACTCCGTATGACGAAGAGGTATCACTGGGCCCACTCGGTAATGCATCATCATTATGAGCTCAAAGTGACCAAGTGTCTGGTCACGAGATCATGCATTATGGTACGAGTAAAGTGACTTGCCGGTAACGAGACTGAACGAGGTATTGGGATACCGACGATCGGATCTCGGGCAAGTAACATACCGATTGACAAAGGGAATTGTATACGGGGTTGCTTGAATCCTCGACATCGTGGTTCATCCGATGAGATCATCGAGGAGCATGTGGGAGCCAACATGGGTATCCAGATCCCGTTGTTGGTTATTGACCGGAGAGCGATCTCGGTCATGTCTACATGTCTCCCGAACCCGTAGGGTCTACACACTTAAGGTTCGGTGACGCTAGGGTTGTAGGGATATGTATATGCAGTAACCCGAATGTTGTTCGGAGTCCCGGATGAGATCCCGGACGTCATGAGGAGTTCCGGAATGGTCCGGAGGTAAAGAATTATATATAGGAAGTGCTATTTCGGGCATCGGGACAAGTTTCGGGGTCACCAGTATTGTACCGGGACCATCGGAAGGGTCCCGGGGGTCCACCGGGTGGGGCCACCTGCCCCGGGGGGCCACATGGGCTGTAGGGGGTGCGCCTTGGCCTACATGGGCCAAGGGCACCAGCCCCAAGAGGCCCATGCGCCTAGGGTTCAAGAAGGGAAGAGTCCCAAAGGGGGAAGGCACCCCCTAGGTGCCTTGGGGGGGAGGGATTCCTCCCTTGGCCGCCGCCCCCCTAGGAGATTGGATCTCCTAGGGCCGGCGCACCCCCTTGGACTCCCTATATATAGTGGGGAAGGAGGGCCTTTCACACCACGCCTTTGGTGCCTCCCTCTCCCTCTCCAACACATCCTCCTCCTCCATAGTGCTTGGCGAAGCCCTGCTGGAGTACTGCAGCTCCCCCACCACCACGCTGTCGTGCTTCTGTTGGAGCCATCTTCCTCAACCTCTCCTTCCCCCTTGCTGGATCAAGAAGAAGGAGACGTTACGCTGACCGTACGTGTGTTGAACGCGGAGGTGCCGTCCGTTCGGCGCTAGGATCTCCGGTGATTTGGATCACGTCGAGTACGCCTTCCTCATCCCCGTTCTTTGAGCACTTCCGCGCGTGATCTACAAAGGTATGTAGATGCAATCCAATCACTCGTTGCGAGATGAACTCCTAGATGGATCTTGGTGAAACCGTAGGAAAATTTTTGTTTTCTACAACATTCCCCAATAGTGGTATCAGAGCTAGGTCTATGCGTAGTTCTCTATGCACGAGTAGAACACAATTTGTTGTGGGCGTTGATGTTGTCAACTTTCTTGCCGCTACTAGTCTTATCTTGCTTCAACGGTATTGTGGGATGAAGCGGCCCGGACCAACCTTACACGTACGCTTACGTGAGACCGGTTCCACCGACTAACAAGCACTAGTTGCATAAGGTGGCTGGCGGGTGTCTGTCTCTCCCACTTTAGTTGGAGCGGATTCGATGAAAAGGGTCCTTATGAAGGGTAAATAGAAGTTGACAAATCACGTTGTGGCTTTCACGTAGGTAAGAAAACGTTCTTGCTAGAACCCTACTTCAGCCACGTAAAACTTGCAACAACAATTAGAGGACGTCTAACTTGTTTTTGCAGCAAGTGCTTTGTGATATGATATGGCCAAAGTTGTGATGAATGATGAATGATATATATGTGATGTATGAGATGTTCATGCTATTGTAATAGGAATCACGACTTGCATGTCGATGAGGATGACAACCGGCAGGAGCCATAGGAGTTGTCTTTATTTTTTGTATGACCTGCGTGTCATTGAGAAACGCCATGTAAATTACTTTACTTTATTGCTAAACGTGTTAGCCATAGTAGTAGAAGTAATAGTTGGCGAGCAACTTCATGGAGACACGATGATGGAGATCATGGTGTCATGCCCGTGACAAGATGATCATGGAGCCCCAAGATGGAGATCAAAGGAGCTATGTGATATTGGCCATATCATGTCACTATTATTATTTGATTGCATGTGATGTTTATCATGTTTTTTGCATCTTGTTTACTTAGAACGACGGTAGTAAATAAGATGATCCCTCATAATAATTTCAAGAAAGTGTTCCCCCTAACTGTGCGCCGTTGCGACAGTTCGTTGTTTCGAAGCACCACGTGATGATCGGGTGTGATAGATTCCAACGTTCACATACAACGGGTGTAAGACAGATTTACACATGCAAACACTTAGGTTGACTTGACGAGCCTAGCATGTACAGACATGGCCTCGGAACACAGAAGACCGAAAGGTCGAGCATGAGTCGTATAGAAGATACGATCAACATGAAGATGTTCACCGACGTTGACTAGTCCGTCTCACATGATGATCGGACACGGCCTAGTTAACTCGGATCATGTTATACTTAGATGACTGGAGGGATGTCTATTTGAGTGGGAGTTCATTATAATTTGATTAGATGAACTTAATTATCATGAACTTAGTCTAAAATTTTTACAATATGTCTTGTAGATCAAATGGCCAACGTAGTCCTCAACTTCAACGCGTTCCTAGAGAAAACCAAGCTGAAAGACGATGGCAGCAACTACACGGACTGGGTCCAGAACCTGAGGATCATCCTCATAGCTGCCAAGAAAGATTATGTCCTACAAGCACCACTAGGTGACGCACTTGTTCTCCCTGCAGAACAAGACGTTATGAACGCTTGGCAGGCACGTACCGATGACTACTCCCTCGTTCAGTGCGGCATGCTTTACAGCTTAGAGCCGGGGCTCCAAAAGCGTTTTGAGAGACACGGAGCATATGAGATGTTCGAAGAGCTGAAAATGGTTTTCCAAGCTCATGCCCGGGTCGAGAGATATCAAGTCTCCGACAAGTTCTTCAGCTGTAAGATGGAGGAAAATAGTTCTGTCAGTGAGCACATACTCACCATGTCTGGGTTGCATAACCGCTTGACTCAGCTGGGAGTTAATCTCCCGGATGACGCGGTCATTGACAGAATCCTTCAGTCGCTTCCACCGAGCTACAAGAGCTTTGTGATGAACTTCAATATGCAGGGGATGGAAAAGACCATTCCTGAAGTATTTGCAATGCTGAAATCAGCAGAGGTAGAAGTCAAAAAGGAACATCAAGTGTTGATGGTGAATAAACCCACTAAGTTCAAGAAAGGCAAGGGTAAGAAAACCTTCAAGAAAGACGGCAAGGGAGTTGCCGCGCCCGGCAAGCAAGCTGCCGGGAAGAAGCCAAAGAATGGACCCAAGCCCGAGACTGAGTGCTTTTATTGCAAGGAAAATGGTCACTGGAAGCGGAACTGCCCCAAATACTTAGCAGACAAGAAGGCCGGCAAAACGAAAGGTATATGTGATATACATGTAATTGATGTGTACCTTACCAATACTCGTAGTAGCTCCTGGGTATTTGATACCGGTGCAGTTGCTCACATTTGTAACTCAAAGCAGGAGCTGCGGAATAAGCGGAAACTGGTAAAGGACGAGGTGACGATGCGCGTCGGGAATGGTTCCAAGGTCAATGTGATCGCCGTCGGCACGCTACCTCTACATTTACCTTCAGGATTAGTTTTAAACCTTAATAATTGTTATTTAGTGCTAGCTTTGAGCATGAACATTGTATCAGGATCTCGTTTAATTCGAGATGGCTACTCATTTAAATCCGAGAATAATGGTTGTTCTATTTATATGAGAGATATGTTTTATGGTCATGCTCCGATGGTAAATGGTTTATTCTTAATGAATCTCGAGCGTAATGCTACACATGTTCATAGTGTGAGTACCAAAAGATGTAAGATTGATAATGATAGTCCCACATACTTGTGGCACTGCCGCCTTGGTCACATAGGTGTCAAACGCATGAAGAAGCTCCATGCTGATGGAATTTTAGAGTCTCTTGATTACGAATCATTTGACACGTGCGAACCATGCCTCATGGGTAAAATGACCAAGACTCCGTTCTCAGGAACAATGGAGCGAGCAACCAACTTATTGGAAATCATACATACTGATGTGTGCGGTCCAATGAGTGTTGAGGCTCGTGGTGGCTATCATTATGTTCTCACCCTCACTGATGACTTGAGTAGATATGGGTATGTCTACTTAATGAAACACAAGTCTGAAACCTTTGAAAAGTTCAAGGAATTTCAGAGTGAGGTTGAGAATCAACGTGACAGGAAAATCAAGTTCCTGCGATCAGATCGTGGAGGAGAATACTTGAGTCATGAGTTTGGCACACACTGTGGAATAGTTTCATAGCTCATGCCGCCTGGAACACCTCAGCGTAATGGTGTGTCCGAATGTCGTAATCGCACTCTATTAGATATGGTGTGATCTATGATGTCTCTTGCCGATTTACCGCTATCTTTTTGGGGGTATGCTTTAGAGACTGCCGCATTCACTTTAAATAGGGCTCCGTCGAAATCCGTTGAGACGACACCGTATGAATTATGGTTTGGGAAGAAACCTAAGCTGTCGTTTCTAAAAGTTTGGGGATGCGATGCTTATGTCAAGAAACTTCAACCTGAAAAGCTCGAACCCAAGTCGGAAAAATGCGTCTTCATAGGATACCCTAAAGAAACTATTGGGTATACCTTCTACCTCAGATCCGAAGGCAAGATCTTTGTTGCCAAGAATGGATCCTTTCTGGAGAAAGAGTTTCTCTCGAAAGAAGTAAGTGGGAGGAAAGTAGAACTTGATGAAGTATTACCTCTTGAACCGGAAAATGGCGCAACTCAAGAAAATGTTCCTGAGGTGCCTGCACCGACTAGAGAGGAAGTTAATGATGATGATCAAGATACTTCTGATCAAGCTCCTACTGAAATTCGAAGGTCCGCAAGGACACATTCCGCACCAGATTGGTACGGCAACCCTGTCTTGGAAATCATGTTGTTAGACAACGGTGAACCTTCAAACTATGAAGAAGCGATGGCGGGCCCGGATTCCGACAAATGGCTAGAAGCCATGAAATCCGAGATAGGATCCATGTATGAAAACGAAGTATGGACTTTGACTGACTTGCCCGTTGAGCGGCGAGCCATAGAAAATAAATGGATCTTTAAGAAGAAGACAGACGCGTATGGTAATGTGACCATCTATAAAGCTCGGCTTGTCGCTAAGGGTTATCGACAAGTTCAAGGGGTTGACTACGATGAGACTTTCTCACCGGTAGCGAAGCTAAAGTCCGTGCGAATCATGTTAGCAATTGCCGCTTTCTATGATTATGAGATATGGCAAATGGACGTCAAAACGGCATTCCTTAATGGTTTCCTTAAGGAAGAATTGTATATGATGCAGCCTGAAGGTTTTGTCGATCCTAAGAATGCTGACAAGGTGTGCAAGCTCCAATGCTCGATTTATGGGCTGTTGCAAGCATCTCGGAGTTGGAACATTCGCTTTGATGAGATGATCAAAGCATTTGGGTTTACACAGACTTATGGAGAAGCCTGTGTTTACAAGAAAGTGAGTGGGAGCTCTGTAGCATTTCTCATATTATATGTAGATGACATACTTTTGATGGGAAATGATATAGAACTCTTGGACAGCATTAAGGCCTACTTGAATAAGAGTTTTTCAATGAAGGACCTTGGAGAAGCTGCTTATATATTAGGCATCAAGATCTACAGAGATAGATCAAGACGCCTCATAGGTCTTTCACAAAGCACATACCTTGATAAGATATTGAAGAAGTTCAATATGGATCAGTCTAAGAAGGGGTTCTTGCCTGTGTTGCAAGGTGTGAAATTGAGCTCAGCTCAATGTCCAACCACGGCAGAAGATATAGAAGAGATGAGTTTCATCCCCTATGCGTCAGCCATAGGTTCTATTATGTATGCCATGATGTGTACCGGACCTGATGTAAACCTTGCCATAAGTTTGGTAGGAAGGTACCAAAGTAATCCCGGCAAGGAACACTGGACAGCGGTCAAGAATATCCTGAAGTACCTGAAAAGGACTAAGGAAATGTTTCTCGTTTATGGAGGTGACGAAGAGCTCGTCGTAAAGGGTTACGTCAACGCTAGCTTCAACACAGATCTGGATGACTCTAAGTCACAAACCGGATACGTGTATATTTTGAATGGTGGGGCAGTAAGCTGGTGCAGTTGCAAGCAGAGCGTCGTGGCGGGATCTACATGTGAAGCGGAGTACATTGCAGCCTCGGAGGCAGCGCATGAAGCAATTTGGGTGAAGGAGTTCATCACCGACCTAGGAATCATACCCAATGCGTCGGGGCCGATCGAGCTGTTCTGTGACAACACTGGAGCTATTGCTCTTGCCAAGGAGCCCAGGTTTCACAAGAAGACCAGGCACATCAAGCATCGCTTCAACTCCATTCGTGAAAATGTTCAAAATGGAGACATAGATATTTGTAAAGTACATACGGACCTGAATGTAGCAGATCCGTTGACTAAACCTCTCCCTAGAGCAAAAAATGATCAACACCAGAATTCCATGGGTGTTCGATTCATCACAATGTAACTAGATTATTGACTCTAGTGCAAGTGGGAGACTGTTGGAAATATGCCCTAGAGGCAATAATAAAAGCATTATTATTATATTTCCTTGTTCATGATAATTGTCTTTATTCATGCTATAATTGTGTTATCCGGAAATCGTAATACATGTGTGAATAATAGACACCAACATGTCCCTAGTAAGCCTCTAGTTGACTAGCTCGTTGATCAACATATAGTCATGGTTTCCTGACTATGGACATTGGATGTCATTGATAACGAGATCACATCATTAGGAGAATGATGTGATGGACAAGACCCAATCCTAAACATAGCACAAGATCGTATAGTTCGTTTGCTAGAGTTTTCCAATGTCAAGTATCTTTTCCTTAGACCATGAGATCGTGTAACTCCCGGATACCGTAGGAGTGCTTTGGGTGTGCCAAACATCACAACGTAACTGGGTGACTATAAAGGTATAATACGGGTATCTCCGAAAGTGTCTGTTGGGTTGACATGGATCAAGACTGGGATTTGTCACTCCGTATGACGAAGAGGTATCACTGGGCCCACTCGGTAACGCATCATCATTATGAGCTCAAAGTGACCAAGTGTCTGGTCACGGGATCATGCATTATGGTACGAGTAAAGTGACTTGCCGGTAACGAGATTGAACGAGGTATTGGGATACCGACGATCGGATCTCGGGCAAGTAACATACCGATTGACAAAGGGAATTGTATACGGGGTTGCTTGAATCCTCGACATCGTGGTTCATCCGATGAGATCATCAAGGAGCATGTGGGAGCCAACATGGGTATCCAGATCCCGCTGTTGGTTATTGACTAGAGAGCGATCTCGGTCATGTCTACATGTCTCCCGAACCCGTAGGGTCTACACACTTAAGGTTCGGTGACGCTAGGGTTGTAGGGATATGTATATGCAGTAACTCGAATGTTGTTCGGAGTCCCGGATGAGATCCCGGACATCACGAGGAGTTCCGGAATGGTCTGGAGGTAAAGAATTATATATAGGAAGTGCTATTTCGGGCATCGGGACAAGTTTCGGGGTCACCAGTATTGTACCGGGACCACCGGAAGGGTCCCGGGGGTCCACCGGGTGGGGCCACCTGCCCCGGGGGGCCACATGGGCTGTAGGGGGTGCGCCTTGGCCTACATGGGCCAAGGGAACCAGCCCCAAGAGGCCCATGCACCTAGGGCTCAAGAAGGGAAGAGTCCCAAAGGGGGAAGGCACCCC
>NC_041392.1:681888238-681910292 GCF_002162155.2 Triticum dicoccoides | reverse complement strand
CTTTGCCGCCGCCCCCCCTAGGAGATTGGATCTCCTAGGGCCGGCGCCCCCCCTTGGACTCCCTATATATAGTGGGGAAGGAGGGCCTTTCACACCACGCCTTTGGTGCCTCCCTCTCCCTCTCCAACACATCCTCCTCCTCCATAGTGCTTGGCGAAGCCCTGCTGGAGTACTGCAGCTCCACCACCACCACGCCGTCGTGCTGCTGTTGGAGCCATCTTCCTCAACCTCTCCTTCCCCCTTGCTGGATCAAGAAGAAGGAGACGTTACGCTGACCGTACGTGTGTTGAACGCGGAGGTGCTGTCCGTTCGGCGCTAGGATCTCCGGTGATTTGGATCACGTCGAGTACGCCTTCCTCATCCCCGTTCTTTGAACGCTTCCGCGCGTGATCTACAAAGGTATGTAGATGCAATCCAATCACTCGTTGCTAGATGAACTCCTAGATGGATCTTGGTGAAACAGTAGGAAAATTTTTGTTTTCTGCAACGTTCCCCAACATCCTGGATTAGGGGGTGTTCGGGTAGCCGGACTATACCTTCAGCCGGACTCCAGGACTATGAAGATACAAGATTGAAGACTTCGTCCCGTGTCCGGATGGGACTTTCCTTGGCGTGGAAGGCAAGCTTGGCGATGCGGATATTCAAGATCTCCTACCATTGTAACCGACTTTGTGTAACCCTAACCCTCTCCGGTGTCTATATAAACCGGAGGGTTTTAGTCCGTAGGACAACTTCATCATACAACAATCATACCATAGACTAGCTTTTAGGGTTTAGCCTCCTTGATCTCGTGGTAGATCTACTCTTGTACTACCCATATCATCAATATTAATCAAGCAGGACGTAGGGTTTTACCTCCATCAAGAGGGCCCGAACCTGGGTTAAACATCGTGTTCCTTGCCTCCTGTTACCATCCGGCCTAGACGCACAGTTCGGGACCCCCTACCCGAGATCCGCCGGTTTTGACACCGACATTGGTGCTTTCATTAAGAGTTCCTTTGTGTCGTCGCTTTCAGGCCCGATGGCTCCTTCGATCATCAACAACAATGCAGTCCAGGGTGAGACTTTTCTCCCCGGACAGATCTTCATCTTCGGCGGCTTCACACTGCGGGCCAATTCGCTTGGCCACCTTGAGCAGATCGAAAGCTACGCCCCTGGTCATCAGGTCAGGTTTGGAAGCCTAAACTACACGGCTGACATCCGCGGGGACTTGATCTTCGACGGATTCGAGCCACAGCCAAGCGCGCTGCACTGTCTCGATGGGCATGATATAGCTCTGCCACCGAACAGCGCCTTGGAGGCCGCACACGCATCGGTTTCGACCATTGATTCGGAGCCTACTGCGCCAATCGAGGATCAGCGGTTGGACGCTGCCTCAGGGGCTGCGATCTCAGAGGCGATTGAGCCGAACTCCAGCCCTGCACTTTGCATGGCCTGTGACTCCGAGGAGCCGGATTCCTCTCCGAACTCCGAGCCCCCCGCGCCCCTGCCGATCGAATCCGATTGGGCACCGATAATGGAGTTCACCGCCGCGGACATCCTTCAGCACTCGCCCTTCAGCGACATCCTGAATTCTCTAAAGTCTCTCTCTATCAGGAGAGCCCTGGCCGGACTACGGTCAGCAAGGTTGGGATACGGACGATGAATAAATTCAAAACCCATCCACCACCCACTTCATAGCCACTGTCAACGACTTAACCGACATGCTTGACTTCGACTCCGAAGACATCGACGGCATGGACGACGATGCAGGAGACGAACAAGAACCAGCACCTGTAGGGTGCTGGAAGGCCACCTCGTCATATGACATATATATGGTGGACACTCCAAAGGATGGAGATGGCGATGGAACAGCGGGGGACGATACCTCTAAGAAACAGCCCAAGCGCCGGCGATGGAACAGCAAAAACGGTGATTCTGGCATGGGAGATAATACTACTCCAGATAGCGCCGAAGAACACCCCCTCCAGCAAGACTCAGCACAGGAGGACAAAGAAGCCAGCCCTCACGAGAGGGCGTCGGACCAAGAGGTTGAGGATGATAATTATACGCCTCCCTCCAAAGACGAGGCAAGCCTCGACGACGACGAGTTCGTCGTGCCAGAGGATCCCGCCGAACAAGAGCGTTTTAAATGCAGGCTTATGGCCACGACAAGCAGCCTCAAGAAAAAGCAGCAACAGCTTAGAGCTGATCAGGATTTGCTAGCTGTCAGATGGACTGAAGTCCTTGCGGCCGAAGAGTATGAACTCGAACACCCCTCCAAGAGTTACCCAAAGCGCAGGCTGCTACCCCGACTAGAGGAGGAAGCACCTACATCACTAGCGCATGACATGGCCGATCGGCCACCTCGTGGCCGCGACAGAGAGGCTTCTCGGCCCTCCACTCAAGCCATGCCCCGGCGCCGCGTCAAGCATACTAAGGCACGGGAAAATGCGCCCGACCTGCGTGACATACTGGAGGACAAGGCAAGGCAAACAAGATTGATCTACGGATCACACAGGCGCCCCACGGCATGTGACGGTGATCATCACTCCGGATGCAATGAATCCGGCCGGGCCGAACTCAACAGACAAAGCTCCTTCGAGCTGCGTCGTGATATAGCCCAATACAGAGGTGCCACACACCCACTATGCTTCACAGATGAAGTAATGGATCATAAAATCCCTGAGGGCTTCAAACCCGTAAACATTGAATCATACGATGGCACAACAGATCCTGCGGTATGGATCGAGGATTATCTCCTTCATATCCACATGGCCCGCGGTGATGATCTACATGCCATCAAATACCTCCCACTCAAACTTAAGGGACTGGCCCGACATTGGCTTAACAGCTTGCCAGCAGACTCAATCGGTTCTTGGGAGGACCTGGAAGCTGCATTCCTTGACAACTTCCAGGGCACTTATGTGCGACCACCGGACGCCGATGACCTAAGCCACAATTCAGCAGCCAGAGGAATCGGCCAGGCAATTCTGGACACGGTTCCTAACAAAGAAAAACCAGATAGTCGACTGTCCGGACGCAGAGGCCTTAGTGGCCTTCAAGCATAATATCCATGACGAGTGGCTTGCCCGGCACCTGGGACAGGAAAAGCTGAAATCTATGGCAGCCCTCATGACACTCATGACCCGCTTTTGTGCGGGAGAAGACAACCGGCTAGCTCGCAGCAACAATTTAACCAAGAACCCTGGTAATTCAAATACCAAGGACAAAAGCGACAGGTCACGTCGGAACAAACAAAAGCACCGCGTTAACAGCGACAGCAACGAGGATACGGCAGTTAATGCCGGATTCCGAGGCTACAAATCCGGTCAACGGAAAAAGCCATTCAAAAGAAATACTCAGGGCCCGTCCAATTTGGACCAGATACTCGACCGCTTGTGCCAGATACATGGCACCCCCGAAAAGCCAGCCAATCACACCAACAGGGATTGTTGGGTGTTCAAGCAGGCAGGCAAGTTAGGAGCTGAAAACAAAGACAAGGGGCTGCATAGCAACGACGAGGAGGAGCCCAGGCCGCCGAACAACAGTGGACGGAAGGGATTTCCCCCGCAAGTGCGAACGGTGAACATGATATACGCAACCCACATCCCCAAGAGGGAGCGGAAGCGTGCGTTATGGGACATATATGCGATGGAGCCAGTCGCCCCAAAGTTCAACCCATGGTCCTCCTGCCCGATCACCTTTGATCGAAGGGACCACCCCACTAGCATCCGTCACGGCGGCTTCGCCGCATTGGTTCTAGACCCAATCATTGACGGATTTCATCTCACAAGAGTCCTCATGGACGGCGGCAGCAGCCTGAACCTGCTTTACCAGGATACAGTGCGAAAAATGGGCATAGATCGCTCAAGGATCAAGCCCACCAAAACGACCTTTAAAGGCGTCATACCAGGTGTAGAAGCCAACTGTATAGGCTCAGTCACACTGGAAGTGGTCTTCGGATCTCCGGATAACTTCCGAAGCGAGGAGTTAATCTTCGACATAGTCCCGTTCCGTAGTAGCTATCACGCACTGCTCGGGCGAACCGCGTTCACAAAATTCAACGCGGTACCGCACTATGCATACCTCAAGCTCAAGATGCCAGGCCCTAGAGGAGTAATCACGGTCAATGGGAACACTAAACGCTCCCTCTGAACGGAGGAGCACACGGCAGCGCTCGCAGCAGAAGTACAAAGCAACCTCTCTAGGCAGTTCTCTAGTTCGGCCTTCAAAAAGCCGGACACTGTCAAGCGCGCCCGAAGTACCCTACAACAAGACCGCCTAGCACGTTCTGAGCTAGTGTAGCAATGCGGCCCCAACTCTAGCCCTCGCGATATAGCGAAACCAGTGCTTCGCGTACATAACTACGTTCTTGAAATACCATGGGCACAGGGGAAGGGGCACTATCACGGCACGCCCGAAATACGGCTTAAACCGCACCAGGGGCTGCCAGATTCCTTTTTTTTCTTTTTTTCTCTTACTCTCAGGATTCCATACTTCGGATGACCCGTTTGGCAATTCAACTGCCACACAAACGATGCAAGATCCAGGAAAGCAGACAAGCCACACCGCATTATGGAACTCCCAGGTGGTCTCTACTGCGAGCAGTATACCTGTTTTTAATACAATTCCGCAGCCTACCCCTGGCCAGGACATGTTAAATAGTCCAATTTCTTTTGCTTATCACACTATTTGTATCGTTCCGCTTTCATAGCAGCCTCTCTATAAACAATGCATAGCTTTTTGTCTATTTTTTGCATTATCCTCTTTTTATATATATGTTTATCAATAACATGTTGCATCCGTACATTGTGGTATGGCAAAAATACGCCAGGGGCTTCAGTACCCATCAATATGGCGTGAGAAGTCCGTACACTTTCACAAGTGCGGCACCCCAAACTTATAGCACTATATGCATCGGCTCCGAATCATGATTTGGGTCAATAGTTGGGTTTGCCCGGCTCCTATGTTTTGGTGCCTTACGTTCCGCTATATTGGCTAAGGTAGCACTAGGAGAACTACTGCGATTGTGCCCCAGTTGAGCTGGGCTGAGCACCTCAGTAGAGAAAGCTAAAACTGACTGTCATGATGAGGCGAGAGACCGGTCGCTGTTCGAGAGGTTTTTCGAGTCCTTAAAGACTTATGCCGCTTCGAGCGAGGAACCGGCTTTGTCCGGCCAAGGCGTGGATAGTGCCCCGAACTCGGTCTTCCGAATACTAGGGGCTTCACCGAAATTTAAAATTATAGAGTTCTATGGCTAAGTGAGAGTGTTCAAGCATTATAGTACGATTGCCTTGTTCGTTGTGCTGAGCGCCTCCCTCGACGGACCCAATCATGGGAAAAAGAGCGCACAGGTTTATCCCGAACACCCCAGCACTAGTGGCATGGGGGCAGAAGCCGACGACTGGCCATCTCTCAATTTTTTGATAAACGGCCGCACAGAAAGTAATATTTTAAATTCAAGCATTGCTTAGCGCATATGAACAAGTTTTTAGCGCACAGGATAACACGAGCGAGTTCATTCAAAAATTACATCCATGGTACATTCATCCACCATAAGGCGGGCACCAGCCAGAACATCCTTGTAATAGTTCTCGGGCTTGCGATGCTCCTTCCTTGGCGGCGGCCTGTCCCTCACAACCTTCTCACCGTCCAGCTTACCCCAGTGCACCTTTGCACGGGCAAGGGCCCTACGGGCACCTTCGATGCAGACGGAGCGCTTGATGACCTCGAGCCTTGGACAAGCCTCCACCAGCCGCCGCAGCAGTCCGAAGTAGCTCCCAGGCAGGGCCTCTCCAGGCCACAACCGAACTATGAAGCCATTCAGGGCCTGTTCGGCCGCCTTGTGGAGCTCGACCAGCTGCTTCAGCTGGTCGCTCAAGGGCATAGGGTGTCCGGCCTCAGCATACTGAGACCAGAACACCTTCCTCGGCTCGGTAGAATGTGGCGGCATCGGATACGCTGCGGGGAAGATCTGCGAATGCCCCTGGAGAGCTCCGGATTCGGGTAAGTAACAAGTAGTTTACTTTTATATGTCTGCTTTGCATAGAGAATGCCTTACCCGCTGCTATCTTCTTCACCGCATCCAATTCCTGGAGGGCCTTCTGGGTTTCGGCCTTGGCAGATTTTGCAGTTTTAAGGGCTGCAGCAAGCTCGGACGCTCGCGTCTTCGAGTCGAGCTCCAAACTCTCATGCTTTTTCATGAGAGCTTGAAGCTCTCGCTGCACCTCGCCGATCTGCGCCTCAAATTTCTCCCGCTCGGTGCACTCCATGGCCGCTCTCTTCTTGGCCTCGGACAGCACCTGCTTGAGGGTCGCCACCTCAGTTGTGGCCCCTACAATAAGCAGTATACTCCTTTCATTTTTTGCAATTGTGTCTTCTTATAGGCATTTTTTCTATCAGGTATCTCTTACCTTCTTTCTCCTCGAGTTGCCGTTTGGCAAGGCCGAGCTCTTGCTCGGTCTGCTCGAGGCCCTGCTTCAGGGCATCCACCTCCGCAGTCAGTGCGGCGGTGGCCAGCAGCGAAGCCTGCATACGTATATTGACTCCTTTTTAGTTAGACTCCTGCAATATTTAATAGATCCTCTATTCGGCTTTTCTTTCCGAACGCCAAACAGAGCATCAGGGGCTACTGTCTATGTGGTAATATTTTTACATATTTCTACTTACCTCGAAGCCTGTTAGAAGGCTAGCACAAGCTTCAGTCAGTCCGCTTTTGGTGGACCGAACCTTCTGGATCACCGTACTCATGATGGTACGGTGCTCCTCGTCGATGGAGGCGCCCTTAAGCGCCTCCAGCAGATTGTCCGGCGCCTCCGGTTGGACAGAGGACGTCGGCTCAATAGGCTTGCTCCTCTTGGCAGGAGTTCTCCTGCCGCGGTCCGGAACCGTCGATGATTCCGGCGCGGTGTCCGGCCTAAAGCCGGACTTGGAGCCCTGGAGGGTCTTGTCCCCTTTACTCATGGAGTCCGGGAGGTCGCCTCGCGGCTCCTCCTGGACCGCCTCCTCTTGCCCCGGAGCTTGTCGCGACGCCACTTTGGCGTCATCCGCAGCATAGGGGGAGGCAGCAGGCGGAACTGAATTCACGTCCGATGAATCCAAGGAGCCGCTCGACAACTCGTCGAGCCCATCCTTGGGCGGGCTGCATGATTACATTCGACATTAAGGAAAGCTATGCAACAAAAGGAATATCATGAGTTACTCTGGTATCCGAACACTTACGATTTCGCCGGACGCTTGGCCCTGTCCGGCCACTCCTCATCGTCCTTGTTGGCGTCGGGGGCATAGTCCGGTGGAGGGGTTTTCCTCTTTTTGGACCTATCGGCCTCCCCTGCTGGGGCGGCCTTCCTCTTCTTTCCTCCCCCCGCTGGAGGGGGAGAGGTTTCTTCTTCCTCCTCCTCGTCTTCACGGGAGGAGTGCGCCACAGACTCATTGGACGATGAGTCCGACACCACCATATGTAGGGAACTCTTTCGAGTCCCCGTGGCCTTCTTCTGCTTGGCCTTCTTCTCCGGCACCACATAAGGTGCCGGAACCAGCAGCTTCACTAGGAGAGCAGGGGCTGGGTCTTCGGGCAAGGGAGCCGGACAGTTAATCAGTCCGGACTTCGCCTGCCAATCCTGTCAAAGGTGAGGGAGTTTAGATCCCGCATAGAGTCAAACTATGAAGAAAACTTAACATCCTGTAAAAGGTGAAAATATTTTACCTCACCAGCAGGACGCTGCGAGCTGAATCCGTGGTCTTCGGAGGCGGATGTGGGAGCCTCGGCGCCTTTGGTTAGCCCCCTCCAGACATCTTCGTACATTGTGTCGAAGAGCCTGCTCAGAGTTCGGTGATGCGCCGGGTTGAACTCCCACAAATTGAAGTCCCGTTCTTGACACGGAAGGATCCGGCGGATGAGCATGACCTGGACTACATTGACAAGCTTGAGCTGCTTGTTCACCAGGGACTGGATGCATTTTTGTAGTCCGGTCACCTCTTCTTCGTCGCCCCACGACAAGCCCGTCTCCTTCCAGGACGTGAGCCGCGTAGGGGGTCCGGATCTGAATTCAGAGGCTGCGATCCACTTCGGATCGCGTGGCTCGGTGATGTAAAACCACCCTGACTGCCACCCCTTCAATGTGTCCACAAAGGAGCCCTCGAGCCATAGGACGTTGGCTATTTTGCCCGCCATGGCACCTCCGCACTCTGCCTGGTTGCCGCACACCACCTTTGGCTTGACGTTGAAGGTCTTGAGCCAGAGGCCGAAATGGGGGCGGATGCAGAGGAAAGCCTCGCACACGACGATAAACACTGAGATATTGAGGATGAAGTTCGGGGCGAGATCATGGAAATCTAGGCCATAGTAGAACATGAGCCCGTGGACAAATGGGTGGAGAGGAAAACCCAGTCCGCGGAGGAAGTGGGGAAGAAATACTACCCTCTCATGGGGCCTTGGGGTGGGGAGAAGCTGCCCCTCCTCAGGAACCCGGTGCGCGATGTCTTTGGACAGGTATCTGGCCTTCCTTAGCCTTTTGACATGGCCCTCCGTGACGGAGGAGACCATCCACTTGCCTCTCGCTCCGGACATTATTGGAGAAGGTTGAGGTAGGAAGTGCGGGCTTGGGCGCTGGAGCTCGGGTGCGCAGAAGATGGATAGGCAAAGGAGGAAGAAGGCGTAGGTAAAAAGGTGGATCCTTATCCCCTTATATGAGTGGATGCGACTATGCGTCCCCACCAGCCTAGTAAAACTTGCTTGCCTCCCAAGCGTCGTGATAAATGGCGCGGTTGGGTTACCCACGTTCGTATTGATGAGAATCCCGTAAATAAAGGGGACACGATCTCTGCTTTGACAAGACGTGCCAAGGAAACCGCCTCGCAAAACACGCTGAGGTGGAAAAGTGAAAACGATTCGAATAAAGGCTTGGCCGTAGTGTGATGTCACGCTGCGGAATACGTCAGCAGATTAGATTTGTGTTAATATTATTCTCTCTGTGGCAATACGTGGAAACTTATTTTGCAGAGCCGGACACTACTCTTGGTGTTTACAAACTTTTATGAAGAATTTGGAGGAGGAACCCGCCTTGCAATGCCGAAGACAATCTACGTGCCGGACTCGTTGTCATTGAAGCCTGGTTCAGGGGCTACTGAGGGAGTCCTGTATTAGGGGGTGTTCGGGTAGCCGGACTATACCTTCAGCCGGACTCCAGGACTATGAAGATACAAGATTGAAGACTTTGTCTCGTTTCCGGATGGGACTTTCCTTGGCGTGGAAGGCAAGCTTGGCGATGCGGATATTCAAGATCTCCTACCATTGTAACCGACTTTGTGTAACCCTAACCCTCTCCGGTGTCTATATAAACCGGAGGGTTTTAGTCCGTAGGACAACTTCATCATACAACAATCATACCATAGGCTAGCTTTTAGGGTTTATCCTCCTTGATCTCGTGGTAGATCTACTCTTGTACTACCCATATCATCAATATTAATCAAACAGGACGTAGGGTTTTAGCTCCATCAAGAGGGCCCAAACCTGGGTAAAACATCGTGTTCCTTGCCTCCTGTTACCATCCGGCCTAGACGCACAGTTCGGGACCCCCTACCCGAGATCCGCCGGTTTTGACACTGACACACATCATGATGATGTGGTGGGGTTTATTGATACTATCACTGTAGGGGAAACAAGGAAGGTTTCTGATTCCCTGAATCACTAGCATACATTTCCTTGTTTTACGTTACTTTGCATTATTTGCTAGTCATTGTTTAATTGGTCGCGAAAACTGTGGAAACCTTAGTATCCCTGATATTATTATTTTGCTCCATGGTTTATACAGTGATAACTCTGTTAGTATGGGTGGCATTATTGCCAAACGGTTAAGTCTGAACCGTACCAAGGGCCCCATCTTTGGAGGCATCTATGCTTCATGCCTAGATGCACATTTTAACATACCTATTAGGCATTATGAGAAGGTAGAAAAAGTGCTGCCTCGTGTTTATCTAGACTATAAAAGTATGGTGGCACATGATTTTATTGTTAAGAATAGGGAAGGGGCGCTTAAATATCAATTGTTCTTTAATAAACATCATCCTGAGACTATTACCCTGCCTGCTCCTTCTTTGTTTGATTTATCTGTAGGAATGTACCTTGTTCCGTTGACGGCTATTCACGCCTACCGGAACCCTGCACCAGCCGAGGAGCCAGAGCCTGAACCACAAGTCAATCCTGCATGACAGTCTAATTACCAGTGGGATCCGGAGATGATTGTCAGCCAGTGGCAATCGGAGCCTTCCTCTTCTTCATCTCAGTACGACCCCAACAAGTACTATTATGGATATCCGCCAGGCCAGCCGTGGCCATAGACCAACTTAGGCCAAAAGCCTAAGCTTGGGGGAGTACGTATTTCCCACCGACATTACATCTATGTTCACACACTCATTGCTATATGTCAGTGCTCATACTTTTTCATTGTATCATCCATGCTAGTTTATTTTCCTTTTTATGCTTTCTTCTTGTGTGTTTAATAAACCTTAAGAAAAACAAAAAAAAATAGTTGTAGATTTTAATTAATTTACCTTCCATGCTTGTAGTAGTAATTAAAAAGAAAACCCAAAAAGATTTCATGTTCTTCTTTTGCTTGTTGGGAGCTTTCCCGTGTAAATAGTTTTATTTTTTTTCTTTTCTTTGGGGGTCGATAGTAGAAGACCATAATTAAATTGTTGAAGTGGCTCTTATATGCATTATTGTTGATCTGACAAAAGATCCCATATTGCCTTGTCTTCTCCTGTTTATTGAATGCTTGCAGATTCCAGCTTAGTCCAATGCACATGCACTATTATTATTATTCACATCGTTCGGTCGTGCAAGTGAAAGGCAATTATGATGATATATGATGGACTGGCTGAGATGAGAAAAGCTGGTATGAACTCGACCTCTTTTGTTTTTGTAAATATGATTAGTTCACCGTTCCTGATTCGGCCTATTATGAATAAACATGTTTGCAATGACAACTAGAGATCATAGTTTCTTGTGCCATGCTTGATTAGCTATGAGTTATAATGGTTTACCTTGCGTGCCAACATGCTATTGAGATAGTTACGATGTGGTATGATAGGGTGGTATCCTCCTCTGAATGATTTAAGTGACTTGACTTGGCGCATGTTCACGCATGTAGTTGAAACAAAATCAACATAGCCTTCACGATATTTATGTTCATGGTGGATTATATCCTACTCATGCTTGCATTCGGTGTTGATTAATTTTAATGCATGTTCATGACTGTTGTCGCTCTCTAGCTGGTCGCTTCCCAGTCTTTTGCTAGCCTTCACCTGTACTAAGCGGGAATACTTCTTGTGCATCCGAACAACTTAAACCCCAAAGTTATTCCACATGAGTCCACTATACCTACCTACGTGCGGTATCTACCTGCCGTTCCAAGTAAATTTGTATGTGCCAAACTCTAAACCTTCAAATAAATATCCTGTTTTGTATGCTCAAATAGCTCATGTATCAACTAGGGCTGTCCGTATCTTCCATGTTAGGCGGGTTATTCTCAAGAGGAGTGGTCTCCGCTCCTCACTCACAAGATAAATGGCTGGTCACCGGGATGCCTAGTCCCATGCTTTATGCAAACTAAATCAAAATAATTGCGAACAAAACTCCCCCTAGGACTGTTGTTAGTTGGAGGCACTCGTTGTTTCGAGAAAGCCATGGATTGATGTTTGTTGGTGGAGGGGGAGTATAAACTTTACCATTCTATTTGGGAACCGCTTATAATGTGTGTGGCATGGAAGATATCGCCATCTCTTGGTTGTTATGTTGACACTGAAAATATACCGCTCAAAACATTATTCACCACTATTTCAAAACCGAGCTCTAGCACCTCTACAAATCCCTGCTTCCCTTTGCGAAGGGCCTATCTATTTACTTTTATGCCGAGTCATCATCCTCTTATTAAAAAGCACTAGTTGGAGAGCACCACTGTCATTTGCATTCATTATTGTTAGTTTACATTGAATATGACTTGACTGGATCTCTTTTACCATGAATTACAATGTCTAGTCAGTCCTTGGTCTTTAAAGGTGCTCTGCATTTATGTTTTGCGGTCTTAGAAAGGGCTAGCGAGATACCACCTTGTTATATCATATTATGATTGTTTTGAGAAAGTGTGGTCATCCGAGTTTTATTATTATGGCTCGCTAGTTGATTATGCTATTGATATGAGTAAACTCAAGACCTATGTGTTATTATGAATGTGGTTAGTTATAATCTTTGCTGAAAACTTGAATGCTGGCCTTACATATTTACAACAACAAGAGCAAATAGAGTTTGTAAAAGTTTTTCTTTATCACTTTCAGTTTGTCAAATGAATTGCTTGAGGACAAGCAAAGGTTTAAGATTGGGGGAGTTGATACGTCTCCAACGTATCTACTTTTCCAAACACTTTTGCCCTTGTTTTGGACTCTGACTTGCATGATTTGAATGGAACTAACCCGGACTGACGCTGTTTTCAGCAGAACTACCATGGTGTTATTTATGTGCAGGAGCAAGCGTCCTCGGAATGACCTGAAACTTCACGGAGACACTTTTCAGAAAATAAGAAAAATACCTGCCAAAGATGAAGGCCAGGGGGCCCACCACCTTGCCACGAGGGTGGGGGCGCGCCTGCCCCCCTAGGGCGTGCCCCCTGCCTCGTCGGCCCCCTGTTGCCTCTCCGAAGCCAACTCCACCTCCATATATTGAGTTTCGGGTAGAAAAAAATCAGAGAGAAGAAATCATCGCGTTTTACAATACGAAGCCACCGCCAAGCCCTGAAACCTCTCGGGAGGGCTGATTTGGAGTTCATTCAGGGCTTCGTAGAGGCGAATTCGTCGCCATCGTCATCATCAACCATCCTCCATCACCAATTTCATGATGCTCACCGTCGTGCGTGAGTATCGTAGGCTTGCTGGACGGTGATGGGTTGGTTGAGATCTATCATGTAATCGAGTTAGTTTTGTTAGGGTTTGATCCCTAGTGTCCACTATGTTCTGAGATTGATGTTGCTATGACTTTGCTATGCTTAATGCTTGTCACTATGGCCCGAGTGCCATGATTTCAGATCTGAACCTATTATGTTTTCATCAATATATGAGAGTTCTTGATCCTATCTTACAAGTCTATAGTCACCTATTATGTGTTATGATCCGTTAACCTCGAGGTGACAGTAATCGGGATACTTACCGGTGATGACCGTAGTTTGAGGAGTTCATGTATCCACTATGTGTTAATGCTTTGTTCTGGTTCTCTATTAAAAGGAGGCCTTAATATCCCTTAGTTTCCGTAAGGACCCCGCTGCCACGGGAGGGTAGGACAAAAGAAGCCATGCACGTTCTTTTCCGTAAGCACGTATGACTATATTCGGAATACATGCATATATTACATTGATGAAGTGGAGCTAGTTTTGTGTCACCCTAGGTTATGACTGTTACATGATGAACCGCATCCGGCATAATTCTCTATCACCGATCCATTGCCTACGAGCTTTCTATATATTGTTCTTTGCTTATTTACTTTTTCATTGCTATTGCTATCATCACTACAAAATACCAAGAACATTACTTTTACTACTGTTACCTTTTGCTACCGTTACCACTACTATCATATTACTTTGCTACTAAACACTTTGCTGCAGATATTAAGTTTCCAGGTGTGGTTGAATTGACAACTCAGCTGCTAATACTTGAGAATATTCTTTGGGTCCCCTTGTGTCGAATCAATAAATTTGGGTTGAATACTCTACCCTTGAAAACTGTTGCGATCCCCTATACTTGTGGGTTATCAAGGATCAAGAACTCACATATACTCATGAAAACATAATAGGTTCAGATCTGAAATCATGGCACTCGGGCCCTACTGACAAGCATTAAGCATAGCAATGTCATAGCAACATCAATCTCAGACCATAATGGATACTAGGGATCAAACCCTAACAAAACTAACTCGATTACATGATAAATATCATCCAACCCATCACCGTCCAGCAAGCCTATGATGGAATTATTCACGCACGACGGTGAGCATCATGAAATTGGTGATGGAGGATGGTTGATGATGACGACGGTGACGGATTCCCTTCTCCGGAGCCCCGGCTGGACTCCAGATCAGCCCTCCCGAGAGAGTTTAGGGCTTGGCGGTGGCTCCGTATCGTAAAACGTGATGAATCCTTATCTCTGATTTTTTTCCCCGAACGTGAATATATAGAGTTGGAGTTGAGGTCGGTGGAGCACCAGGAGGCCCACGAGGTAGGGGGCGCGCCCAGGGGGGCAGGCGCAGCCCCCACCCTCATGGACAGGATGTGGGCCCCTGGTCTTGATTCTTTCGCCAGTATTTTTTATAAATTCCAAAAACATTCTCCATGAAGTTTCAGGTCATTCCGAGAACTTTTATTCCTGCACAAAAATAACACCATGGCAATTCTGCTGAAAACAGTGTCGGTCCAGGTTAGTTCCATTCAAATCATGCAAGTTAGAGTCGAAAATAAGGGCAAAAGTGTTTGGAAAAGTAGATACGATGGAGACATATCAACACCCCTAAGCTTAAACTTTTGCTTGTCCTCAAGCAATTCAGTTGACAAACTGAAAGTGGTAAAGAAAAACTTTTACAAACTCTGTTTGCTCTTGTTGTTGTAAATATGTAAAGCCAGCATTCAAGTTTTCAGCAAATATTATGAACTAACCATATTCACAATAACATTTAGGTCTCATGTTCACTCATATCAATGGCATAATCAACTAGCGAGCAATAATAATAAATCTCGGATGACAACACTTTCTCAAAACAATCATAATATGATATAACAAGATGGTATCTCGCTAGCCCTTTCTAAGACCGCAAAACGTAAATGCAGAGCACCTCTGAAGATCAAGGACTGACTAAACATTGTAATTCATGGTAAAAGAGATCCAATCATAGTCATACTCATATAAATTAATAGTAATGGATGCAAACGACAGCGGTGCTATCCAACTAGTGCTTTTTAATAAGAGGATGATGACTCGACATAAAAGTAAATAGATAGGCCCTTCGCGGAGGGAAGCAGGGATTTGTAGAGGTGCCAGAGCTCGATTTTTGAAAGAGATAAATAATATTTTGAGTGGCATACTTTCATTGTCAACATAACAACCGAGAGATCTCGATATCTTCCATGGCTTGCCCGAAACAACGGGTGCCTCCAACTAACAACAGTCCCGGGGGAGTTTTCTTTGCAATTAATTTGATTTGGTTTGAGCATGGGACTGGGCATCCCGATGACCAGCCATTTTCTCGTGAGTGAAGAGCGGAGTCCACTCCTATTGAGAATAACCCGCCTAGCATGGAAGATACAAACATCCCTAGTTGATACATGAGCTATTCGAGCATACAAAACAGAATTTCATTTGAAGGTTTAAATTTTGGCACATACAAATTTACTTGGAACGGCAGGTAGATACCGCATATAGGAAGGTATGTTGGACACATATGGAATAACTTTGGGGTTTATGGAAGTGGATGCACAAGCAGTATTCCCGCTTAGTAAAAGTGATGGCTAGAAAGAGACTGGGAAGCGACCAACTAGAGAGCGACAACAGTCATGAACATGCATTAAAATTAATAAACATTGAGTGCAAGCATGAGTAGGATATAATCCACCATGAACATAAATATCATGGAGGCTATGTTGATTTTGTTTCAACTACATGTGTGAACATGTGCCAAGTCAAGTCACTTGAATCATTTAAAGGAGGATACCACCCTATCATACCACATCACAACCATTTTAATAGCATGTTGGCACGCAAGGTAAACCATTATAAACTCCTAGCTAATTAAGCATGACATAAGCAACTATAATATCTAATTGTCATTGCAAACATGTTCATTCATAATAGGCTGAATTAGGAACGATGAACTAATCACATTTACAAAAACAAGAGAGGTCGAGTTCATACCAGCTTCTCTCATCTCAATCAGTCCATCATATATCGTCATTATTGCCTTTCACTTGCACGACTGAACGCTGTGTATAATAATAATAATAATAATAATAATAATAATAATAATAGTGCACGTGCATTGGACTAAGCTAGAATCTGCAAGCATTTAATACACAAGAGAAGACAAGGTAGCATGGGTTCTTTGTTAAATCAACAATGACACATATAGGAGCCACTCAACATTTTCATCATGGTCTTCCCCTCTCGTCCCCCAAAGAAAAGAAATAAAACTATTTACACGGGAAAGCTCCCAACAAGCAAAAGAAGAACAAGGAATCTTTTTAGGTTTTCTTTTAATTATTACTACTACAGGCATGGAAAGTAAACTAGCTAAAAGCTACAACTTTTTGTTTTTGTTTTTCTTAAGGTTTTTCAAACACACAAGAAGAAAGCAAGAAAAGAAAATAAACTAGCATGGATAGTACAATGAAAAAGTATGAGCACTGACAACTAGAATGAGTGTGTGTACATGAATGTAATGTCGGTGAGAAATACGTACTCCCCCAAGCTTAGGCTTTTGGCCTAAGTTGGTCTATGCTCATGGATGGCCTGGCGGATATCCGAAATTGTAAATGGGGTCGTACTGAGATGCAGCCGCTACTGCCTCACGAGCTGCAGCTTGGAGGCGAGCTGCTTCCGCCCTCCTCTCGTACTCGTTTGCCTCCTCCCTGGTTATGACATATCTCCCCTTTGCCTTAAAGTCAAAGAAAGTAGGAGCCGGGAGAGCAATATGGACAGCGTGACGCCTGTCAAACATTAGTCGGTACTGGAGGGGTTGCTCATTCCTCTCAATGAACTGATGACGAACCATAGCATTAAAATCTAGATAAGCAGGAGGCAACTCCATATCATTTTCACGAATGGGTACCTCAAGAAAATTAGCTAAATGGGTTGCATAAATTCGACCAAACAAATCTCCACTAATACTATTATGATGCAACCTTCGTGCAACAATAGCTCCCAAGTTATATTGTTTATCTCCTAATACATCACTCTTGAGAACACTAAGATTGGGAACGCACATGTGACATGCCTCGTCCTTTAAAGAGAGCAAAATAATGTATGGCAGGAAAATGAATGCTCCATATGGTATCTTGCGTGATTTCCCTAGATTCCCCCACCAAGGTTGTCAGAATCGTGATCTTGAATCGAATCGGAGCTCTGATGGCAGGATTGCAAATCGTAGAATCTTCACTATCAGGATCGTAGAAACGTAGATTCCATGAACTAAAATCATAGAATCAGAGTGGTAAGTTTGGATCGTAAAGTCGTAGAATCGTATAACAGAATCGCGATTCTTACAACGTTGGGAGCTATTGTTCATTATATTCTGACAATAATAGCAACTACTCCCACAAGTGCCTAGAGACTATATCATGCATTAGAACTACTTGGGATCAAATAAATTTGACGTGCAAGCTCACGAACAGGGTCACCTAAGCAGCCAAAATTTGCAATAAATAAAGCACTAGAACAAGAACTAATTGGACCATTGGAGGAGTCACATACCGAAGAACAATCCCCCAAAGCAGTTTTGTGAGTGGAGCTTTGAGCAAGGAGATCGAAAATCATAGCAAAACGAGCTAGAACACGAGTTTGAGCTGTGTGTGGATTTTTTCTGGAGGAAGACGAAGTGTGTGGGTGCTGGAATAAGTGGAGGGGGCCACGTGGGGCCCACGAGGCAGGGGGAAGCCCAGGGGGTGGGCGCGCCCTGGACCCTCGTGGCCAGGTGGTGGTTCCCCCTGATGTGTTCTCAGTGCCAGATATTCTTAAATATTCCAGAAAAAAACATATTTCAATTTGAGGGCATTTGGAGAATTTTTATTTTCAGGGTATTTTTTATTGCAAGGATAACTCAGAAAACCGACAGAAAAATATTATTTTTGCTTTATTTAATCTAAATAACAGAAAGTAAAAGGAGGGTACAGAGAGTTGTCCTTTCTAACTTCATCCATCTCATGCTCATCAAAAGGACTCCACTAACAAGGTTGATCAAGTCTTGTTAACAGACTCATTCTGAATCGCATGAAACCGGAGAATTTTCGAATAGCACTAGGTTACCTCAACGGGGATATGCACATCCCCAATAATAAGAATATCATATTTCTTGTTGACAGTAGGAAGAGGAAATTCAAAAGTTCCAATAGTAATTGTTGAAGTTTTTCCAATAGAATTGATACTGTGGACTTGAGGTTGTTTCCTCCGAAAGTGTATCGTATGATCATTAACATTAATATGAAAAGTGACATTGCCTTCCTTGCAATCAATAACAACCCCTGCAGTATTCAAAAAGGTTCTACCAAGGATAATCGACATACTATCATCCTCGGGAATATCAATAATAACAAAGTCCATTAAAATAGTAACGTTTGCAACCACAATAGGCACATCCTCACAAATACCGAAAGGTATAGCAGTTGATTTATGGGCCATTTGCAAAGTTATTTCAGCAGGTGTCAACTTATTCGAATCAAGTCTACAATATAAAGAGAGAGGCATAACACTAACACCGGATCCAAGATCACATAAAGCAGTTTTAACATAGTTTCTTTTAATGGAGCATGGTATAGTTGGTACTCCTGGATCTCCAAGTTTCTTTGGTATTCCACCCTTAAAATTACAATTAGCAAGCATGGTGGAAATTTCAGCTTCTGGTATCTTTCTTTTATTTGTAACAATGTCCTTCATGTACTTAGCATAAGGATTCATTTTAAGCATATCAGTCAAACGCATACGCAAAAAGATAGGTCTAATCATTTCAGCAAAGCGCCCAAAATCCTCATCATCTTTTTTCTTGGATGGTTTAGGAGGAAAAGGCATGGGTTTCTGAACCCATGGTTCTCTTTCTTTACTGTGCTTTCTAGCAACAAAGTCTCTCTTATCATAACGTTGATTTTTTGATTGTGGGTTATCAAGATCAACAACAGGTTCAATTTCTACATCATTTTTATTGCTAGGTTGAGCATCAACATGAACATCATCATTAACGTTATCTCTAGGTTCATGTTCATCACCAGATTGTGTTTCAGCATCAGAAATAGAAATATCATTGGGATTCTCAGGTGTGTCAACAACAGGTTCACTAGAAGCATGCAAAGTCCTATCATTTTCTTTTTCTTCTTTTTAGAAGGACTAGGTGCATCAACATTAGTTCTCTGAGAATCCTGCTCAATTCTCTTAGGGTGGCCCTCAGGATACAAAGGTTCCTTAGTCATTTTACCCCCTCTAGTCATAACTCTAACACCATTATCATTTTTCTTATTATTTAATTCATTGAGCAAATCATTTTGAGCTTTAAGCACTTGTTATACTTGAGTAGTAACCATAGAAGCATGTTTACTAATAAGTTTAAGTTTACCTTTAACTCTAGTCATATAATCACTCAAGTGTTCAATCATATAAGCATTGCGTTTCAATTGTCTACCCACATAAGCATTGAAGTTTTCTTGTTTAACAATAAAATCATCAAACTCATCCAAGCATTGGCTAGCAAACTTAGTAGACGGGATTTCATGTTTATCATATCTATAGAGAGAATTTACCTTTACCACCTGTGTTGGGTTATCAAGACCATGTATTTCTTAAATAGGCGGTAAATTCTTAACATCTTCAGCTTTAATACCTTTTCTTTCATAGATTTCTTTGCCTCTTGCATATCTTCAGGACTGAGAAATAGAATACCCCTTTTCTTTGGAGTTGGCTTAGGAGTTGGTTCAGGAAGTGTCGACTTATTTTCATTAGTCAACATATTATTCAATAGCAATTCAGCTTGATCAACAGTTCTTTCCTTGAAAACACAACAAGCACAACTATCTAGGTGGTCTCTAGAAGCATCGGTTAGTCCATTGTAAAAGATATCAAGTATTTCATTTTTCTTGAGAGGATGATCAGGCAAAGCATTAAGTAATTGGAGAATCCTCCCCTAAGCTTGTGGGAGACTCTCTTCTTCAATTATATATTTCCCTTAAAGCAGCTTGTTTCTTATGAGTGGGGAAATATTTAGCAGAGAAGTAATAAATCATATCCTGGGGACTACGCACACAACCAGGATCAAGAGAATTAAACCATGTTTTAGCATCACCCTTTAATGAGAACGGAAATAATTTAAGGATATAGTAGTAGCGAGTTTTCTCATCATTAGTGAATAGGGTGGCTATATCATTTAATTTAGTGAGATGTGCCACAATAGTTTCAGATGCATAGCCATAAAAAGGATCAGATTCAACCAAAGTAATTATCTCAGGATCAACAGAGAAATCATAATCCTTATCAGTAACACAGATAGGTGAAGTAGTAAAAGTAGGATCATATTTCATTCTAGCATTCAAAGATTTTTCTTTCAGCTTAGCTAATAATTTCTTAAGATCATATCTATCATTGCAAGCAAGAAAGCCTCTAGCAGTTTTTTCATCCATAACATAACCCTCAGGCATAACAGGCAATTCATATCTAGGGGGAGAATCTTCATCATCACTTTCATCAATATTATCAGTTTCAATAATTTCATTCTCTCTAGCCCTATCAAGTTGTTCATCAAGAAATTCACCTAGTGGCACAGTATTATCAAGCATAGAAGTAGTTTCATCATAAGTATCATGCATAGCAGAAGTGGCATCATCAATAACATGCGACATATCAGAATTAATAACAGAAGCAGGTTTAGGTGTCGCAAGTTTACTCAAAACAGAAGGTGAATCAAGTGTAGAGCTATATGGCAGTTCCTTACCTCCCCTCATAGTTGAGGGATAAATCTTGGTTTTCCCGTCTTTAAAGTTCCTCATACTGACCAGTAGATATAAATCCCAAGTGACTCAAAGAATAGAGCTATGCTCCCCGGCAACGGCGCCAGAAAATAGTCTTGATAACCCACAAGTATAGGGGGTCGCAACAGTTTTCGAGGGTAGAGTATTCAACCCAAATTTATTGATTCGACGCAAGGGGAGCCAAAGAATATTCTCAAGTATTAGCAGCTGAGTTGTCAATTCAACTACACCTGGATAACTGAATATCTGCAGCAAAGTATTTAGTAGCAAAGTAGTATGGAAGTAATGGTAATAGTGGCAAGAGTAATAGTAGCAGTTTTGTAGTAATTGTAACAGTGGCAACAGAAAAGTAACTAAGAGAAGATCAATATGTGAAAAGCTTGTAGGCATTGGATCAGTGATGGATAATTATGTCGGACGCGATTCTTCATGCAACAGTTATAACATAGGGTGACACAGAACTAGCTCCAGTTCATCAATGTAATGTAGGCATGTATTCCTCAAACTACGGTCATCACCGGGAGTGGTCCCGAGTATTGTCACTTCGGGGTTACCAGATCATAACACATAGTAGGTGAATATTGACTTGCAAGATAGGATCAAGAACTCACATATATTCATGAAAACATAATAGGTTTAGATCTGAAATCATGGCACTCGGGCCCTAGTGACAAGCATTAAGCATAGCAAAGTCATAGCAACATCAATCTCAGAACATAATGGATACGAGGGATCAAACCCAAACAAAACTAACTCGATTACATGATAAATCTCATCCAACCCATCACCGTCCAGCAAGCCTATGATGGAATTACTCACGCAAGGTGGTGAGCATCATGAAATTGGTGATGGAGGGTGGTTGATGATGACGACGGCGACGGATTCCCCTCTCCGGACCCCGAACGGACTCCAGATCAGCCTTCCCGGGAGAGTTTAGGGCTTGGCGGCGGCTCCATATCGTAAAACACGATGAATCCTTCTCTTTAATTTTTTCCCCGAACGTGAATATATAGAGTTGGAGTTGAGGTCGGTGGAGCACCAGGGGGCCCACGAGGCAGGGGGCGTGCCCCCCACACTCGTGGACAAGGTGTGGGCCCCTAGTCTTGATTCTTTCGCCAGTATTTTTTATAAATTCCAAAAATATTCTCCGTGAAGTTTCAGGTCATTCCGAGAACTTTTATTTCTGCACAAAAATAACACCATGGCAGTTCTGCTGAAAATAGCGTCTGTCCGGGTTAGTTCCATTCAAACCATGCAAGTTAGAGTCTAAAACAAGGGCAAAAGTGTTTGGAAAAGTAGATACGATGGAGACGTATCAC
>NC_041392.1:681882294-681887653 GCF_002162155.2 Triticum dicoccoides | reverse complement strand
GAGGAGGGAGGAGGGGGCGGCCGGAGGAAGAGGGAGGGGCGCGGTAGGGAGGAGGGAGGAGAGAATAGGAGGAGGGTGGAGGAGGGAAGGAGGGACTACCTAAGTGGAGGAGGAGCAGGAGCATCGGCGGTAGCGGGTGACGACAGTGGTCGGCGAACGGCAGCAGCAGACGACGGGGGGTGCGGGGGGAGAGTGAGAGTGGTGTGGAGAGTTGGGGGCGGCCGCTTGGGGAAGATAGGATAGCGTTTAGCAATAGCGCGCTTTGAGATAAAGCGCTACTGCTAAACAACATAGTGGTAGCGCTCTTTAAACAAAACACCCTACTGCTAAGGCTAAGCATGTAAAAAATAAAAATACATTGGTCATCAATGATCTTTTTGTGTAGAATCTAAATTGTCAATAGGAATCTTCACCGATCCTTATTGCGGAATACAAATCCTACACATAGAGTTTAATGAAGACCAAGTGGTTGTGATGGTTTGAGAAGTAACGTATTTAAGGTGGTAAACACCCTATTCGTGGAGCAAGGTGGGACTAAACTTAATTAGAGACTAAACTTAGCAGTAGCGATGGTGTTAGAAAAGCATTGCTGCTAAGTTCGTTGTCAGTAGCGCGTTTGCAAAACATGCACTACTACTATACCTAGTCTGGCGGCTATGCCGTGGCAATTGTAGTAGTAGTAGCGCTGTTCTCACCTAGCGTGCTACTGCTACGCGGCTAGAAGTAGCGCGTTTTGTATCCGCATGCTATTACTAACTAGTAGTAGCTCCTTGTTTTAAACCGCGCTGCTGGTAAGATTCTGTGTATAAGCTTTTCCTTAGTAGTGGAAGTGTCTCCCTTGTGTACTCATTGTGTATTGAAATTATAATGAAAAGAGGAGAAAGGAAAGGAAAGTGAATAATTTGGATTAATTATTGGAATTCATTTGAATTTGTTGGCTATGAATTTATTTGAATTTGTTTGAATCAATTGGAATTTATTGGGACTTATTTGAATTTTTAGTACTCCTGAACTAAGACTAGTACATTAGTCATTATTGCTAGAGTAAAACTACACCATCAGTCATCCATCTGGACTAGGAGTAATTTGGGCAAATCTTTTGATGGTTGTACTCCTGGACATGAGTAATTTGGGACAAGTTATTATAGCAATTGTTTGATGTTATCCTGGTTGTACTCCTGGATAGGAGTAATTTGGAGCAATCACTATAGGAATCAGCTACTTTGCCGTCTGCCAAGGCAGACAGCAAAGGCCTTTGCCATCTGCCGCGGATGGCAAAAGGTGCCAGCAAAGATAGGATCGGCAAAGGCCTTCGTTGTCGTCTGCTTCCTGACGCGGACGGTAAAGGAGCCTTTGACATCAGCGGCAGACGGCAAAGAAAGCCGACGGCAATAAAGTCGCTGTTAGTCCGTTAGGTGGCTAACGGTAGTCTTTGCCGTCCGTGGCTGACTGCAAAGAGCATCAGGCCTTTGCCATCTGCCACGGCAGGCAAACTGACCAAATGGGTCAGCTGCCAGGAAATACAGGTGGTTGCCACGTGGCTTCTTTGCCGTCCACGGCGGACGGCAAAGAGCCCGTTGCCGTCAGTGGCAGACGGCAAAGAGCCTGCATTGCCTCTTTTTTCTATTTTTTCTTATACCCAACCATTTTCACAGAAAATAGATGATACATATATATTTTTCACATGGCAAGTTCACAGCAAACATATGAGATATCCAACACTATAATTTCATCATACATGCATAGTTCCATCAAGCATACATAGCAAGTTCCACATACATGCATCCAACCATACATATTACAATAGTGTCATCCTACCATACATCCATAGTTCATCGATACAAAAGAAACATAGTCCATCCAAACAAGCACTCCATCTATGCAAGCTTCCGTGAAGCGAATGAATTCTGCAAAATGGGAAATAAGAAAGTTAGAAGAAGAAGAAGAAGAAGAAGAAAATGAAGAAGAAGAAGAAGAATATATGACATTTATGAGCTAATTTAGGTGAAATTGATCGTTTCTGAGCTAACTTAGGTGAAATGGATCATTTATGAGCTAACCTAGGTGAAATTGATCGCTTATGAGCTAATTTAGGTAAAATGCATAATTTTAGAGCTAACCTAGGTAAGATGGATCATTTTGGAGCTAACCTAGGTAAAATGGGTCATTTTAAAGCTAACTTGGGTAAAATGGATCGTTTATGAGCTAAGTAAGGTAAAATGTGTCATTTTAGAGCTAACTTAGGTAAAATGGATCGTTTATGAGCTAACTAAGGTAAAATGGATCATTTTAGAACTAACTTAGGTAAAATGGATCGTTTATGAGCTAACTAAGCTAATTATGCCATTTTTGACATAAGTAAGCTAAGTACATGTCATTATTGAGCAAACCTAGTTAACTAAGCATATTAGAGCTAACTTTGGTCATTTTGGGGGAAACAAAGCTAAGTATAGATCGTTTTAGAGCTAACTTAGGTAAAATGGATGGTTTTGGAGGTCAGTAAGCTTATTAAGTCATTTTGGAGGAAATAAAGCTAAGTCTAGGTATTTATGCATTTGTTAAGCAAAACACTAGAGAAACTTACCGTGATCATGGAGGTGTGGGAGCAGGCTGGCTCGTGCCGGTAGCTAGAGAAGGATCGTGCGATGTTTGTCTAGAGTTACGCTGCACCAAAGATCATTTCCAATGTCTCGTTAGCATGATGACACTCAAATGTTAAGACTAGCAAGTAGTGTCCATTCAAATTAAACTCACCGTTGTCCCAGGAGCAATCTCTGGCATTGGCAGAGCGGTTTGACCGGACTTCTCGCACACAGACTGCACATTTGGTTTTGACGACTCAGTCATACTAGTTAGTAATGAGACAAACACTACATGAATGTTTTGGCTAATCAGCATAAGAAACTTACCACAAGGAGCTCGTACATGGCCCCTGCCTGCATGTCATTCAGTGCCCTCTCCTCCTCCAACATCTTCGTCGTCCTCTCCTCCAACTCCCTCTGCCTCTCCGCCGCCTCCGACAGAAGTTTCTCTGTTCTATCTCTCTCACTCTGTATAGCAGCCTGCAACACCACTCCTCGTTAGCATTTGTAATCATTGATGGAAGCGCACACAATGTATAACTAACCTTGAAGGCGAGTTGGACTGGCCGTTCACGAGGCCTTATCTCAGGAGCGGATCTCGACTGGCGCGCCTTGATCTCCGGGAGAGTGCTAGGAAAACAGTTAAGTCCATCTCCAATGGCTATCGAGCCATGGGACCTCCCGCCACCAGCTATCATCACCAGCTCTGGATCAATGGGACCCTGGCTCAGGTTAAAGTCCTCCCCTTTCCTCACCTTCCCTTGATATCTATATTTCACGAGCTTGTCGTGGGAGGAGATGTTGGTGAAGTTGTTTGCATCATAGAGGTCAGACAGAGAGAATGCCTTGACTTTCTTGTAAGAGGCAGTATGGGCCATGGCATAGAGGTCGTACACCTCTGGCACCTTATCCGCCTTATTGTAGCATGCCTGAAAGAGAGAAACAAAGTAAATTAGTAATTAAATGGCTCAAGCTAGCATGATTAATGAATTGCATGAATCATGAAGCAAACCACATACCCAGTTCCGCCCGAACTGATATAAGTTGGAGCTGCCTTGATGGTGTGGCACACCTTCCATTTGGGCACGTTTGTCCTTGGCCGCGTTGTGGAAGGCTAACCATTCTTTTGAGCACCACTCATTGACCAACACCTCCCAACAATCCATCCGATCCGCACACCATCTCGGAGGCGCCTAAGTTAGCAACTAGAAACTTGAGCGCTACGGCTATGAATTACTAAATGAAGTAAGTACAAGGCCTTAAGAATTACCTTCATGTACTGCTCCCTACTCAGGAACTTCTCGCGGCACGCCGGCTTGGGCTTCTTGATACCATGCAAGGTGTAGTAGTCTCGAACAGCCTACACCCGAGCCTCGTGTCATAAGTTCTGTAGTAGGCGCTTGCAGACGTTCTCGATAAAATTTGCCGCCTCCTCCTCGTATCCCTCCTCACACCTGTAGAATGTCTGCAATCAAATGAGACAATATTGATTAGTACAATTCATAACTAGCTAGTTGAAGATTTTTAATTGTGTAAAGGAGAAATTACCCAGAACTTTCTGATCACCGCGTATGCCCTCGTGTCGCACAAGACACCGTCGATAATCTCACCCGGCAGGGCCGGGGCAGCCAAGTAGTGCTCCCAGCTCAATCCAAGCTCTGAAAGCCGACCCTCACCAGGCAACGTGACAAACCCCATGAAGTTTTGCCGGCAAAGCACTCCAAGGACGGAGTTGGGCCGGCAGACCTTCTCATGGTGGTCCCAACCCCTGCAGCATGAAAATGCCAACGCATGAGATATTTGAAGAAACATGAATGCATAAGGTACAAAAATATTAAATTCACTTACCTCTCCCCATCAGGGAAAATCAACCACCTCTGCTCGCGGGTCGCCGGCACGGATGGGAGCCATGTACAACCACATTGGTAGACGTTGCCCCCCTCCTCCTCAATATCAGTCGGCTCCCCGCCATCATCGGCATGGCCACTCGGCCCCTCAGGCTGATCCGATTAGGTACCCCATCCAGACGTGTGCTCGTTCGGGGTCTGGTGGGCCCAACTCTCGTGGGTCAAAGGCTCGTCGACCCGAGGCTCGTGGACCGGAGTCCGTGTAGCCTCCTCCTCGGACGAGTCCACCCTAGCAGTCACGTGCTCGGGTTAAAAAGCTGGGGGTGGCGGCGAGGAAGGCAACCTAGCAGTCACGTGCTCGAGTGAAAAAGCTAGGGGTGGCAGCAAGGAAGGCACCCTAGCAGTCACCCTACCTCCTCTCCTGCGACCACGTGCTCCACCACCTCTCTTCTTCCCTCCCTTTCCTCGTCCCCTGCTGGGCACCGCGGTCGACAAAGAAGGGCCCGGCGGTGTCGACATACTGTCCAGCAACGCTCGGCGGATTTGTGCGGGTGGAATGGAAGACCTCCCACCACGCGCCGATGAAGAAGGGGCCTCAGAACGCTCCGGACCAGTGCCCACCATCTTTCAACACCTGCCATGACAAAGAGTAAACGAAATTAATACAACATAAAAAATACTGACATGAATAATAATATATGATGTTTTTCATAACAAAATCGAAAAATATATATGATGTTTAAATCTACCCGATCAACACAATTATATATGATGTTTCTCATAACAAAATTGAAAAATATATGACCTAACTCATAATTCACAAATATATGACCCCGTCGGCCTCTGGTGTTGTGGGTGTCGTGTCGGGGTCGGGGTGCTGTTTCGGGGTCGGGGTGTCGGTGACGGGGTGTGGTGTCAGGGTGTCGGGGG
>NC_041392.1:681868162-681881320 GCF_002162155.2 Triticum dicoccoides | reverse complement strand
GGGGGCGGGGTGGGGAGCCGTTAGTTAGGTTATCTCTTTGTCGTCCGCCCCCCTTTGTCCTCCGCTTTTTTGCTCTTTGTCGTCCGCTCGCAGACGGCAAAGAGGGGGCCGTTAGGGGTTTTTTCGAGCAGCTCGTTAGTGGGGCTCACCTCCCTCTTTGTCGTCCGCCAGCTGACGGCAAAGAACTGGCTGATGGCAAAGAAGGTCTTTGTCATCAGCCAGTTCTTTGCCGTCCGTGTTTTGTAAGCAACGGCAAAGACCTTCTTTGTCGTCCGCCAGCTGACGGCAAAGAATTGGCAGACGGCAAATAAGCTAATTCCAGTAGTGAATTCACTATCGCATTCGGTTGTACTCTTGGACAGGAGTAATTTGGAGCAATTCACTAGAAAAAAATCTTTTGTTGTTATCTAAGTGTATTATCTAAGCATGGATATGGAGTAGTGTATTCATTCAAATTAACGTAATGTTTCTTCGTTATAGGGAAGATAGTTTGAGCAAGAAAGATCAACAATTCTTCAAAACTACTGTCCTAGCCATGGAAGGTCATGTTCCTAGGAAAAGCCTAGAGCTACTTAAATAAAAAACCACCCCTACTCCTACAATCATAAGCCTCTAGTTTAGATTAGGCAAAAACTATAGTACTCCTATGAACTTATCAATTACAGTAACCTGAACAAGAGTACTCCTATACACAAAAGCAAGGAGTACTCAATTTATTCAATTTAAGTTCACTGAATTTAGAAACATCCGTATAGTAACATGAACTCTGAAATGAATACAGTACTCCTTGTTGAACTTTCAGATTGAATTTAAGTTCACTAAATTTCCAAACTGAAATCCTTGTTTTCTGCAATTATGCTAATGGATTACTCATATCAAAACAAACAAACTGATACACCTTCTTTACTACACTTATACTAATGGAGTACTAATTCCAATGGATTAGTTGATGTGAATCTCGCAACTAACAACAAATCATGTAACTCACAGCAAATCATCCTAGAGTACATTTATCCCAAATTAGGAGAGAGTGGGGATGCAGAGAATATGACCAGAAATTTGGGCATTCTCAAATTAGTTCTCCTAGAACCCTACAAATTTGGTCAACAAGAGAGGGAACAATAGGAGCAATAGTGAATCATTCGGTTGTTTAGTTTGTGAACCAGTAACTCATGAAAATTAGACAAATTTGGGAAATGTGAACATGATCTCCATTCCTAGCGAATGGGGCATCGACAAATACCTTCATCTTTAGATTTACTTTTGCTTTGGGGCTTGGGTTGTCGATGGGTTAACAGATCAGGTATAGGTGACTATCTCATAAGGGCAAAGTTCCCTGCTTAAAAAATGGCAAAGTTGGTGTCCCCATCTAATCTCTCTATGCTACAAAAAAAGTACTCCTGCAAAGTTGTACTAGAGTTGCATCAAATAATTTGGATTGATGGGAGTAGTTGCATTTACTCTATAAATCCTTGCATCGGCAAGCATAATGTTATGTCAATTATAGGCCATTAATAATTAAAGATTATCAAAATGTTAATCAAATGATTAACCTTGCGTTATTTGGTTTTCACGTACCAAGTAAGCGACATGCATGGGTGCCGGTGTCAAAACCGGCGATCTCGGGTAGGGGGTCCTGAACTGTGCGTCTAGGCCGGATGGTAACAGGAGGCAAGGGACACGAATTTTTACCCAGGTTCGGGCCCTCTCGATGGAGGTAAAACCCTACGTCCTGCTTGATTAAAATTGATGATATGGGTAGTACAAGAGTAGATCTACCACGAGATCGAGGAGGCTAAACCCTAGAAGCTAGCCTATGGTATGATTGTCAATGTGTATGTTGTCCTACGGACTAAAACCCTCCGGTTTATATAGACACCGGAGAGGGTTAGGGTTACACAAAGTCGGTTACAATGGTAGGAGATCTTCATATCTGTATCGCCAAGCTTGCCTTCCACGCCAAGGAAAGTCCCTTCCGGACACGGGACGGAGTCTTCAATCTTGCATCTTCATAGTCGAGGAGTCCGGCGGAAGGTATAGTCCGGCTATCCGAACACCCCCTAATCCAGGACTCCCTCAGTAGCCCCTAAACTAGGCTTCAATGACAACGAGTCTGGCGCGCAGATTGTCTTCGGCATTACAAGGCGGGTTCCTCCTCCAAGTACTTCATAGAAGATTTTGAACACAAAGATAGTGTCCGGCATTGCAAAATAAGTTTCCACATATTGCCATAGAGATAATAATATTTACACCAATCTAATCTGCTGACGTATTCCGTAGCGTGACACACCACGGCCAAGCCTTTATCCGAGTCGTTTCATTATCCCACCTCAGCGCGTCATGCGAGGCGGTTTCCTTGGCACGTCTTGTTAAAGCAGAGATCGTGTCCCCTTATCCCGGGATTCTCATCAATACGGGCGTGGGTAACCCAACTACGCCATTGATTACGGCGCTTGGAGATAAGCGAGTCTTACCAGGCTGGTGGGGACATGTAGTTGTGTTCACCCATATAAGGGGATAAAGATCCACCTTTTCACCTATGCCTTCTTCCTCCTTCGCCTATCCATTCTTGCGCACTCGAGCTCCGGCGCCCAAGTCCGCACTCCCCACCTCCGCCTTCTCCAGCCATGTCCGGAGTGGGAGGCAAGTGGATGGTCTCCTCCGTCACGGAGGGACATATCAAAAAGCTGAGGAAGGCCGGATACCTCTCTAACAACATCACGTACCGGCTCCCCTAAAAGGGGCAACTCATCCCCACCCCTAGGCCCCATGAGAGGGTGGTGTTCCTCCCCCATTTCCTCCGCGGACTGGGCTTCCCTCTCCACCCATTTGTCCGGGGGCTCATGTTCTACTACGGCCTGGATTTCCATGATCTGGCCCCAAACTTCGTCCTCAACATCTCGGCGTTTATCGTCGTGTGCGAGGCCTTCCTCCGCATCCGCCCCCATTTCGGCCTATGGCTCAAGGCTTTCAATGTCAAGCCGAAGGTGGTGCGCGGCAACCAGGCGGAGTGCAGAGGCGCCATGGTGGGCAAGATGGCCAATGTCCTCTGGCTCGAGGGCTCCTTCGTGGAGACCCTGAAGGGGTGGCAATCGGGGTGGTTTTACATCACCGAGCTGCGCGACGCCGAATGGGTCGCACCCCCTGAGTTCCGGTCCGGACCCCCAACGTGGCTCACGTCCTGGAAAGAGACGGGCCTGTCGTGGGGTAAAAAAGGAGAGCTGACCGGACTCCAAACATGCGTCAAAACCCTAGCGGACAAGAAGCTCAAACTTGTCAATGTAGTCCAGGTTATGCTCATCTGCTTGACCTCCCGTGCCAACAACGGTCTTTCAACCTGTGGGAGTTCGACCTGGCGCGGCACCAAACTCTGAGCAGGCTCTTCGACATGACGTACGAAGATGCCTGGAAGGTGCTTTTCAAGGGCGCCGAGGCTCCCGCATCCGCTACTGAGGATCGCGGATTCAGTGCGCAGTGTCACACTCTCGCGGTAAGCTATTTTTTCCTTTTACAGGGTTTCCGTTTTTCATAGTTTGACTCCATGCGGGATCTAAGCTCCCTTTCCTATGACAGGATTGGCAGGTGACGTCCGGACAGATCAACTATCCGGCGCCTTTGCCTGAAGGACCAGTGGACGCTCGCTTGGCGAGGCTGCTGGTTCCGGCACCCTATGTGGTGCCGGAGAAGAACATCAAGAAGGCCACGGGGACTCAAAAGAGTGCCCGACGACCGGAGGTGTCGGATTCATCATCCGACGAATCCAAGACGCACTCCTCCCGTGAAGACGAGGAGGAGGAAGAAGAGACCCCTCCCCCTCCAGCGGGGGAAGGGAAGAAAAGGAAGGCCGCCCCAACTGGGGAGGCCGAAGGGTCTAAGAAGGGGAAAACCCTTCCTCCGGACTACTCTACCGACGCCGACGGCGGCGGAGAGGAGTGGGCGCCTAGGACCAAGCCCCTGGCCAAATCGTAAGTATCCGGATACCAGAGTAATTCATAGTATTCGTTTATTGCATAGCTTTCCCTCATGTCGAATATGTTTATGCAGCCCAACCAAAGACCGGCTCGACGCGTCATCGAGCGGCTCACTGGACTCGTCGGATGTGAACTCGCTTCCGACGGCTTCCTCCCCCCGCCCTACGGATGACACCAAAGTGTTGTCCCAACAGGTTCCAAGCCGGGAGGAGCTGGTCCTGGAGGCGCCGCAAGGCGACCTCCCGGACTCCAGGAGCAAAGGGGATGAAACCCCCCAGGGCTCCAAGTCTGGCTCTAGGCCGGACACTGATCCGGAACCTTCAAAGGTTCCAGAGTCTGGTGGGCTACCTCCTTCCAAGAGGAGCCAGCCCACTGTGCCGGTGGCCCCCATCCAACCGGAGGCGCCGGACAATATGCTGGAGGCGCTCCAAGGCGCCTCCATCAACGAGGAGCACCGCACTATTATGAGTGCGGTGGTCCAGAAGGTTCAGTCCGCCAAGAGCGGACTGACTGAAGCTTGTACTAGCCTTTTGACAGGCTTTGAGGTAAGTAAAGAATGTGTAAATAATAGTACCACATAGACAGTAGCCCCTGATGCTCTGTTTGGCGTTCGGTAAGAAAACCCGAATAGAGGATCAAATAGAATTCACAGGAGTCTAACAAAAATGAGTCAATATGCGTATGCAGGCTTCTCTGCTTGCATCCGCCGCACTGACTGCGGAAGTGGACACGCTAAAGCAGAACCTCGAGCGGTCCGAGCAAGAGCTCGGTCGTGCCAAGAAGCAGCTCGAGGACAATGAAGGTAAGAAATACCTTGTTTAAATATATATAAAAAAGGTGCAATTGCAAAAAATGACAGGATTATCGTGGCTATTGTAGGGGCCACGTCTGAGGTGGCGACCCTTAAGCAAGCGTTGGACGAGGCCGAGAAGAGGGCAGCCTCGGAGCGCACTGAGCGGGAGAAGTATGAGGCCGAAGTTGGCAAGGTGCGGCAAGAGCTCCAGGCTCTCATGGAAAAACATTAGAGTTTGGAGCTTGACTCAAAGACGCGAGCGTCCGAGCTCGCGGTGGTTATTGAAAATGCCAAGTCTGCCAATGCCGAATCCCAGAAGACCCTTCAGGAGTTGGATGAGGTGAAGAAGATAGCGGCGGGTAAGGCATTCTTTATGCAAAGCAAACACATAAATGTGAGTTACTTCTTACTTACCCGAATCCGGAGCTCTCCAGGAGCGTTCGCAGATCTTCCCCGGAGTGTGCCCGATGCCGCCGCATTCTATCGAGCCAAGGAGGGCAGCTCGACAGAGAAGGTGTTCTGGTCTCAGTACGCTGAGGCCGGACACCCCGTGCCCCTGAGCGACCAGCTGAAGCAACTGGTCGAGCTCCACAAGGCGGCCGAACAGGCCATGAAGGGCCTCATTGTTTGGCTGTGGCCTGGAGGGGCTCTGCCTGGGAGCTATTTCGGGCTGGTGCGGCGGCTGGTGGAGGCCTGTCCAAGGCTCGAAGTCATCAAGCGCTCCGTCTGCATTGAGGGTGCCCGTAGGGCCCTTGCCCGTGCTAAGGTGCACTGGGGCAAGCTGGATGCTGAGAAGCTTGTGAAGGATGGGCCACCACCTGGGAAAGAGCATCGCAAGCCCGAGAATTACTATAAGGATATTCTGAAGGGTGCCCGCCTTGTGGCGGATGAATGTTCTAGGGATGTAATTTTTGAGTGAAACTTGCTCGTTTTGTCCTGTGCGCTGAAAACTTGTTTATATGCGCTAAACAATGCTGTTGGAATTTAAAATATTACCTTCTTTGCGGCTGTTTATCAATTCTGAGAGATGGCGAGTCGTCGGCTTCTGCCCCCGTGCCGCTAGTGCTGGGGTATTCGGGGATAAACCTGAGCGCTCTTTTTCCCATGTTTGGGTCCTTCGAGGGAGGCGCTCAGCCCAACGAACAAGGCAATCAGACTATAATGAGTGAACACTCTCACTTAGCCATAGAATTCTATAATTTTAAATTTTGGCGAAGCCCCTGGTATTCGGAAGACCGAGTTCGGGGCGCTATCCATGCCTTGGCCGGACAGAGCCGGCTCCTCGCCCTAAGCGGCATAAGTCTTTAGGGACTCGAAAAAAGCTCTCGAACAGCGACCAGCTCTCGCTTCATCATGACAGTCGGTTTTAGCTTTCTCCACTGAGGTGCTCGACCCAGCTCAACCGGGGCACAATCGCAGTGGTTCTCCTAGTGCTACCTTAGCCGATATAGCGGAATGTAAGGCACCAAAACATAGGAGCCGGGCAAACCCAACTACTGACCCAAGACATGATTCGGAGCCGATGCATATAATGCTATAAGTTCGGGGTGCCGCACTTGTTAAAGTGTTCGGACTTCTCGCAACATATTGAGTGGTACTAAAGCCCCTGGCGTATTTTGGTCGTACCAACATGTACGGGTGCAACATGTCGTTAAGGAACATATATAAAGAAAAAAGGTAATGCAAAAATAGACGAAAGTTATGCATTGTTTATTAAAAAGGGCTGCGATCAAAGAAGAACGATACAAATAATGCGATAAGTGGAAGGTTGGACTAGTTAACATGTCCGTTCCAGGGGCAAGCTGCGGAATAGTATGCGGAACGGGTATACTGCTCGTGATAGAGACCACCTGGGAGTTCCGTAGTGCGGCGTGGCTTGTCTGCTTCCCTGGTTCTTGCATCGTTTGTGCGGCAATTGAACTACCGAACAGACCTTCTGAAGGATGAAGTCCTGAAAGTAAGAGAAAATTAACAAATCGGCAGCCCCTGGTACGGTTTAAGCCGTGTTTTGGATGTGCCGTGATGGTGCCCCTCCCCCTATGCCCATGGTATCTCTAGAGCGTAGTTATGTACGCGAAGTAATGGCGTCGCCTTTTTGCGAGGGTTGGGGTTGGGGCCGCATTGCTACGCCTGCTCAGATCATGCCAGGCGGTCTTGTTGTAGGTTACTCTGGGCGCGCTTGACGGTGTCCGGTCGTTTAGTGGCCGGACTGGAGAACTGCCTAGAGAGGCTGCTTTGAACTTCCGCTGCAAGGGCCGCCGTGTGCTCCTCCGTTCGGAGGGAGCGTTCGGTGTTTCCATTGACTGTAATTACTCCTCGAGGGCCTGGCATCTTGAGCTTAAGGTATGCGTAATGCGGTACCGCATTGAACTTAGTGAATGCGGTTCGCCCGAGCAGTGCGTGATAGCCACTACGAAATGGGACTATGTCGAAGATTAACTCCTCGCTTCGGAAATTATCCGGAGATCCGAAGACCACTTCAAGTGTGACTAAGCCTGTACAGTTGGCCTCTACACCTGGTATTACGCCTTTAAAGGTCGTTTTGGTGGGCTTAATCCTCGAGGGATCTATGCCCATTTTCCGCACTGTATCCTGGTAAAGCAGGTTCAAGCTACTGCCGCTGTCCATAAGGACTCTAGTGAGATGAAATCCGTCAATAATTGGGTCTAGAACCAATGTGGCGAATCCGCCATGATGGATGCTAGTGGGCTGGTCTCTTCGGTCAAAGGTGATCGGGCAGGAGGACCATGGGTTGAACTTTGGGGCGACTGGCTCTACCGCGTATACGTCCCTAAACGCACGCTTTCGCTCCCTTTTGGAGACATGGGTTGCGTATATCATGTTCACCGTCCGCACTTGTGGGGGAAAACCCTTCTGTCCACTGTTGTTCGGCGGCCGGGCTCCTCGTCGTCATCGCTATGCAGCCCCTTGTCTTCATTTTCGGCGTTTAACTTGCCTGCCTGCTTGAACACCCTACAATCCATGTTGGTGTGATTGGCTGGCTTTTCGGGGGTGCCATGTATCTGGCACGAGCGGTCGAGTATTCGGTCCAAACTGGACAGGCCCCTAGGATTCCTTTTGAATGGCTTTTTCCGCTGACCGGATTTAGAGCCTCTGAATCCGGCATTAACTGTCGTATCCTCAGCATTGTTGCTGTTAATGCGGCACTTCTGCTTGTTGCGACGCGACCTGCCACTACTGTCCCTGGTGTTTGAATTACTAGGGTTCTTGGTCATATCGTTGCTACGAGCAAGCCAGCTGTCTTCTCCTGCGCAAAAGCGAGTCATGAGTGTCGTGAGTGCTGCCATAGATTTCGGCTTTTCCTGTCCAAGGTGCCGGGCCAGCCACTTGTCACGGATATTGTGTTTGAAGGCTGCTAGGGCCTCAGCGTCTGGACAGTCGACTATTTGATTTTTCTTTGTTAGGAACCGTGTCCAGAATTGCCTGGCCGATTCCTCTGGCTGCTGAATTACGTGACTTAGGTCATCGGCGTCTGGGGGTCGCACGTAAGTGCCCTGGAAATTGTCGAGGAATGCGGCTTCCAGGTCCTCCCAACAACTGATTGATCATGTTGGCAAGCTGTTAAGCCAATGCCGAGTTGGTCCTTTAAGCTTGAGTGGGAGGTATTTGATGGCGTGGAAATCATCGCCGCGGGCCATGTGGATATGAAGGAGATAATCCTCGATCCATACCGCAGGATCTGTTGTGCCATCATATGATTCAATGTTTATGGGTTTGAAACCCTCGGGGACTTGATGATCCATTATTTCGTCTGTAAAGCAGAGTGGGTGTGTGGCGCCTCTGTACTGGGCTATATCATGACGTAGCTCCAATGAGCCTTGTCTACTGTGTTCGGCCCCGCCGAATTTGTGGCCGGCGTGACGGTTACCGTCTCGAGCCGTGGGGCGCCCACGCGATCCGTAGATCGATCTTGATTGCCTTGCCTTGTCCTCCAACATGTCTCGTAAGTCCGGCGCATATTCCCGTGCCTTGGTACGGGGTGCGGCTTGAGTGGAGGGCCGAGAGGCCTCTCTGTCGTGACCACGAGGTGGCCGGTCGGCCGCATCAAGTGCTTCCTCCTCTAATCGGGGTAGCAACCCGCGCTTTGGGTAGCTCTTGGAGGGGCGTTCGAGTTTATGCTCTTCGGCCGCAAGGACTTCAGTCCATCTGTCGACTAGCAAATCTTGATCAGCTCTAAGCTGTTGCTATTTTTTCTTGAGGCTTCTTGCCGTGGCCATAAGCCTACGTTGAAAACGCTTTTGCTCGACGGGATCTTCTGGCATGACGAATTCGTTGTCGTCGAGGCTTGCCTCGTCTTCGGAGGGAGGCATATAATTATCGTCCTCGACCTCTATGTCTGCCGCTCTCTCATGAGGGCTGGTTTCTCCATCCTCATGTGCTAAATTTTGCTGGAGGGGGTTTTCTTCGGCGCTTTCCGGAGTATTATTATCTCATGTGCTGGAATCACCGTGTTTGTTTTGGCAGGATTTTGAGCGGCGCCGCTCGCCGACGCTTAGGCTGTTTCTTGGAGGGGTCATCCTTTGCTGTTCCATCGCCATCTCCCTCTTTTGGGGTGTCCACCATGTATATGTCATACGATGAGGTGGCTTTCCAGGGCCTAGTAGGCGCTGGTTCTTCATCATCTCCTTCATCGGCGTCCATACCGTCGATGTCTTCGGAGTCGAAGTCGAGCATGTCGGTTAAGTCGTCGACAGTGGCTATAAAGTGGGTCGTGGGTGGGTTTTGAATTTCTTCATCTTCCGTACCCCAACCTTGCTGACCGTAGTCCGGCCAGGGCTCTCCTGATAAAGAGAGAGACTTCAGTGACTTCAGGATATCGCCGAAAGGCGAGTGTTGAAAGATGTCCGTGGCAGTGAACTCCATGATCGGCGCCCAATCGGATTCGATCGGCGCCCAATCGGATTCGATCGGTAGGGGCGCGGAGGGTTCGGATTCCAGCGAGGAGTCCGGCTCCTTGGAGTCACGAGTCTCGCAGAGTACGGGGCTAGTGCTTGGCTCAACCGCCGTTGGGGTTGCAGCCCCCGAGGTGGCGTCCAACCGACCATCCTCGATCGGCGTAGTTGGCTCCGAGTTAAGGGTCGGAGCCGATGCGGGTGCGGCCTCCAGGGCACTGTTCGGTGGCAGATCTAGATCATGCTCGTCGTGACAGTGCGGTGCACTCGGCAGTGGCTCGAATCCATCGAAGATCAAGTCCCCGCGGATGTCAGTCGTGTAGTTTGAATTTCCAAATCAGACTTGACGACCAGGGGCATAGCTTTCGATCTGCTCCAGACGGCCAAGCGAATTGGCCCGCAGTGCGAAGCCGCCAAAGACGAAGATCTGTCCGGGGAGGAAGGCCTCACCCTGGACTGCATCGCTATCGATGATCGTAGGAGCCATCGAGCCTGACAGCGACGACACAGAGGAACTCTCAATGAAAGCACCAATGTCAGTGTCAAAACCGGCGGATCTCGGGTAGGGGGTCCCAAACTGTGCGTCTAGGCCGGATGGAAACAGGAGGCAAGGGACACGAAGTTTTACCCAGGTTCGGGCCCTCTCGATGGACGTAAAACCCTACGTCCTGCTTGATTAATATTGATGATATGGGTAGTACAAGAGTAGATCTACCACGAGATCGAGGAGGCTAAACCCTAGAAGCTAGCCTATGGTATGATTGTCAATGTGTATGTTGTCCTACGAACTAAAACCCTCCGGTTTATATAGACACCGGAGAGGGTTAGGGTTACACAAAGTCGGTTACAATGGTAGGAGATCTTCATATCCGTATCGCCAAGCTTTCCTTCCACGCCAAGGAAAGTCCCTTCTGGACACAGGACGGAGTCTTCAATCTTGCATCTTCATAGTCCAGGAGTCCGGCGGAAGGTATAGTCCGGCTATCCGAACACCCCCTAATCCAGGACTCCCTCAGTAGCCCCTAAACCAGGCTTCAATGACGACGAGTCTGGCACGCAGATTGTCTTCGGCATTGCAAGGCAGGTTCCTCCTCCAAGTACTTCATAGAAGATTTTGAACACAAAGATAGTGTCTGGCATTGCAAAATAAGTTTCCACATATTGCCATAGAGAGAATAATATTTACACCAATCTAATCTGCTGACGTATTCCGTAGCGTGACACACCACGGCCAAGCCTTTATCCGAGTCGTTTCATTATCCCACCTCAGCGTGTCATGCGAGGCGGTTTCCTTGGCACGTCTTGTTAAAGTAGAGATCGTGTCCCCTTATCCCGGGATTCTCATCAATACGGGCGTGGGTAACCCAACCGCGCCATTGATTACGGCGCTTGGAGATAAGCGAGTCTTACCAGGCTGGTGGGGACATGTAGTTGCGTTCACCCATATAAGGGGATAAAGATCCACCTTTTCACCTACGCCTTCTTCCTCCTTCGCCTATCCATTCTTGCGCACTCGAGCTCCGGAGCCCAAGTCCGCACTCCCCACCTCCGCCTTCTCCAGCCATGTCCGGAGCGGGAGGCAAGTGGATAGTCTCCTCCGTCACGGAGGGACATATCAAAAAGCTGAGGAAGGCCGGATACCTGTCTAACGACATCGCGTACCGGCTCCCTGAAAAGGGGCAGCTCATCCCCACCCCTAGGCCCCATGAGAGGGTGGTGTTCCTCCCAGATTTCCTCCACGGACTGGGCTTCCCTCTCCACCCATTTGTCCGCGGGCTCATGTTCTACTACGGCCTGGATTTCCACGATCTGGCCCCGAAGTTCGTCCTCAACATCTTGGCGTTTATCATCGTGTGCGAGGCCTTCCTCCGCATCCGCATAAAGAAGAGAAACATTGTCAAAATTTCTAATTGTTTTGAGACTTGTAGTTTAGAGTAGTGTGGTAGCACCGCTAGGTTGGGTCAAAATCTTGGGTGTTATAGCATGTTTTTTTTCCGGGAATTCGTTGCAATATACTTCAGGGAATTGGAACATGAATATTTGGATTAATAATGTGAGAACTAAAACTAAAAACAAATGTGTTTTTATTTGGTAATTGTATAGTTATAAAATATTTATTGAATATATGTAGCATAATAGTTCCCCATGCAATTTGCAATAAAAACCAATACATGGTTGCTTGTTGAGGTGCGTGTTTTGCCATTAATGGTTGCATGCTCATCCCAAGGGTGTAGATATCCTAATGGTGACATGTTTGCATGTTAAGAAAAATAAGTTAGATGTCGTTTGGGTATCGATATTCTCCAGCCCAAGGAATTGAAATGGGTGGGAATACCCAAACTAAGATCTACTACGAATGACCTCGAATGTCAAGGATATTGTTTGGATGTCTATGTAATCGGTAGTTGGAATCAATCATGCTTAAAAATCACTAAAATGAGAATTTAAACATTATGCATTGTTGTACATGTATGAAAATATATTGCGCATATAAAAGTTGACCACATCAACCATTATACAACCAATAACACGGCAAAATAGTCTCAACAACCATTCATCGTCAATCATTGAAGATTCAGAGAAAAGACATTGTTCAAACCTACTCCCTCCGTCCGGAAAAACTTATCCCTCAAATGGATATATCTAGCACTAACTTGGTGCTAGATACATCCATTTTAGAGACAAGCTTTTTCGAGCGGAAGGAGTATATATCAGGATGACAGTCATAGATTTTCACTTTTCAATAAGTGAAAGATTTGTATCCAAGTATACGTTCAAAGCTTCTACCATGGACCTAATTCGAAAAGGCTTCATAGTCCTAAGAAAGGTGATGGTCGTGTGTGCGTGTGGGGGGAGGGGTCTATTTATTGGGGAATGTAGTAATTTCAAAAAAATTCCTACGCAGACACAGGATCATGGTGATGCATAGCAACGAGAGGGGAGCGTGTGTCCACGTACCCTCGTAGACCGAAAGCTGAAGCGTTAGCACAACGTGGTTGATGTAGTCGTACGTCTTCACGATCCGATTGATCCAAGTACCGAACGCACGGCACCTCCGAGTTCAGCACACGTTCAGCTCGATGACGTCTCGCAAACTCCGATCCAGCAGAGCTTCACGGGTGAGTTCCGTCAGCACGACGGCATGATGACGGTGATGATGTTGGTACCGACACAGGGCTTCGCCTAAGCACCGCTACGATATGATCGAGGTGAAATATGGTGGAGGGGGGCACCGCACACGGCTAAGAGATCAAGAGATCAATTGTTGTGTCTTCAAGGGGTGCCCCCTCCCCGTATATAAAGGAGTTGAGGAGGGGGAGGGGAGGCCTCCCTAGGCGCGCCCCATGAGGAGTCCTACTCCCACCGGGAGTAGGACTCCCCCCTTCCAAGTGGGAGTAGGAGAGGAGAGGGAAGGAGAGAGAGAGGGAAAGGAAAGGGGGTGCCCCCCCTCCTTGTCCAATTCGGACTGGGGGGAAGGGGG
>NC_041392.1:681835341-681867721 GCF_002162155.2 Triticum dicoccoides | reverse complement strand
ACTCCGGTGTATGTCTGAAAATCCCCAAAACCAATCCGGTGTCCGAACATGGTCGTCCAATATATTGATCTATACATATAAACTATTTCGAGACTCCTCGTCATGTCCATGATCACATCGGGGACTCCGAACTACCTTCGGTATATCAAAACACAAAAACTCATAATACAATCGTCACCGAAACTTTAATCGTGCGGACCCTACGGGTTCGAGAACTATGTAGACATGACCGAGACATGTCTCCGGTCAATAACCAATAGCGGAACCTGGATGCTCATATTGGCTCCTACATATTCTACGAAGATCTTTATCGGTCAAACCGCATAACAACATACGGTGTTCCCTTTGTCATCGGTGTGTTACTTGCCCGAGACTCGATCGTCGGTATCTCAATACCTAGTTCAATCTCGTTACCGGCAAGTCTCTTTACTCGTTCTGTAATACATCATCCTGCAACTAACTCATTAATTACAATGCTTGCAAGGCTTATAGTGATGTGTATTGCCGAGTGGGCCCAAAGACACCTCTCCGACAATCGGAGTGACAAATCCTAATCTCGAAATACGCCAACCCAACAAGTACCTTCAGAGACACCTGTAGAGCACCTTTATAATCACCCAGTTACGTTGTGACGTTTGGTTGCACACAAAGTGTTCCTCCGGTAAACGGAAGTTGCATAATCTCATATTCATAGGAACATGTATAAGTCATGAAGAAAGCAATAGCAACATACTAAACGATCAAGTGCTAAGCTAACGGGATGGGTCAACTCAATCACATCATTCTCCTAATGATGTGATCCCGTTAATCAAATGACAACTCATGTCTATGGCTAGGAAACTCAACCATCTTTGATTAACGAGCTAGTCAAGTAGAGGCATACTAGTGACATTATGTTTGTCTATGTATTCACACATGTATTATGTTTCCGGTTAATACAATTCTAGCATGAATAATAAACATTTATCATGATATGAGGAAATAAATAATAACTTTATTATTGCCTCTAGGGCATATTTCCTTCAGTCTCCCACTTGCACTAGAGTCAATAATCTAGATTACACAGTAATGATTCTAACACCCATGGAGCCTTGGTGTTGATCATGTTTTGCTCGTGGAAGAGACTTAGTCAACGGGTCTGCAACATTCAGATCCGTCTGTATATTGCAAATCTCTATGTCTCCCACATGGACTTGATCCCAGATGGAGTTGAAGCGTCTCTTGATGTGCTTGGCTCTCTTGTGAAATCTGGATTCCTTTGCCAAGGCAATTGCACCAGTATTGTCACAAAAGATTTTCATTGGAGCCGATGCACTAGGTATGACACCTAGATCGGATATGAACTCCTTCATCCAGACTCCTTCATTTGCTGCTTCCGAAGCAGCTATGTACTCCGCTTCACACATAGATCCCGCCACGACACTTTGTTTAGAACTGCACCAACTGACAGCTCCACCGTTCAATATAAACACGTATCCGGTTTGCGATTTAGAATCGTCCGGATCAGTGTCAAAGCTTGCATCAACGTAACCATTTATGATGAGCTCTTTGTCACCTCCATAAACGAGAAACATATCCTTAGTCCTTTTCAGGTATTTCAGGATGTTCTTGACCGCTGTCCAGTGATCCACTCCTGGATTACTTTGGTACCTCCCTGCTAAACTAATAGCAAGGTACACATCAGGTCTGGTACACAGTATTGCATACATGATAGAGCCTATGGCTGAAGCATAGGGAACATCTTTCATTTTATCTCTATCTTCTGCAGTGGTTGGGCATTGAGTCTTACTCAACTTCACACCTTGTAACATAGGCAAGAACCCTTTCTTTGCTTGATCCATTTTGAACTTCTTCAAAACTTTGTCAAGGTATGTGCTTTGTGAAAGTCCAATTAAGCGTCTTGATGTATCTCTATAGGTCTTGATGCCCAATATGTAAGGAGCTTCACCGAGGTCCTTCATTGAAAAACTCTTATTCAAGTATCCTTTTATGATATCCAGAAATTCTATATCATTTCCAATCAACAATATGTCATCCACATATAAGATTAGAAATGCTACATAGCTCCCACTCACTTTCTTGTAAATATAGGCTTCTCCAAAAGTCTATATAAAACCATATGTTTGATCACACTATCAAAACGTTTATTCCAACTCCGAGAGGCTTGCACCAGTCCATAAATGGATCGCTGGACCTTTGGATCGATAAAACCTTCAGTTGCATCATATACAACTCTTCTTCCAGAAATCCATTTAGGAATGCAGTCTTTACATCCATTTGCCAAATTTCATAATCATAAAATGCGGCAATTGCTAACATGATTCGGATGAACTTGAGCATCGCTATGGGTGAGAAGGTCTCATCGTAGTCAATCCCTTGAACTTGTCGAAAACCTTTCGCAACAAGTCGAGCTTTATAGACAGTAACATTACCGTCAGTGTCAGTCTTCTTCTTGAAGATCCATTTATTTTCAAATACTTGCCGATCATCGGGCAAGTCAACCAAAGTCCACACTTTGTTCTCATACATGGATCCCATCTCAGATTTCACGGCCTCTAGCCATTTTGCGGAATCTGGGCTCATCATCGCTTCCTCGTAGTTCGTAGGTTCGTCATGGTCTAGTAACATGACCTCCAGAACAGGATTGCCGTACCACTTTGGTGCGGATCTCACTCTGGTTGACCTACGAGGTTCAGTAGTAACTTGATCTGAAACTTCATGATCATCATCATTAGCTTCCTCACTAATTGGTGTAGGCGTCACAGGAACCGGTTTCTGTGATGAACTACTTTCCAATAAGGGAGCAGGTACAGTTACCTCATCAAGTTCTACTTTCCTCCCACTCACTTCTTTTGAGAGAAACTCCTTCTCTAGAAAGGATCCAAATTTAGCAACAAAAGTCTTGCCTTCAGATCTGCGATAGAAGGTGTACCCAACAATTTCCTTTGGGTATCCTATGAAGACACATTTCTCCGATTTGGGTTCGAGCTTATCAGGTTGAAGCTTTTTCACATAAGCATCGCAGCCCCAAACTTTAAGAAACGACAACTTTGGTTTCTTGCCAAACCACAGTTCATAAGGCATCGTCTCAACGGATTTCGATGGTGCCCTATTTAACGTGAATGCAGCCATCTCTAAAGCATAACCCCAAAACAATAGCGGTAAATCAGCAAGAGACATCATAGATCGCACCATATCTAGTAAAGTACGATTACGATGTTCGGACACACCATTACGCTGTGGTGTTCCGAGTGGCGTGAGTTCCTAAACTATTCCGCATTGTTTCAAATGTAGACCAAACTCGTAACTCAAATATTCTCCTCCACGATCAGATCGTAGAAACTTTATTTTCTTGTTACGACGATTTTCCACTTCACTCTGAAATTCTTTGAACTTATCAAATGTTTCAGACTTATGTTTCATTAAGTAGATATACACATATCTGCTTAAATCATCTGTGAAGGTGAGAAAATAACGATACCCGCCGCGAGCCTCAACATTCATTGGACCACATACATCAATACGTATGATCTCCAACAAATCAGTTGCTCGCTCATAGTTCCGGAGAACGGCATTTTAGTCATCTTGCCCATGAGGCACGGTTCGCAAGTACCAAGTGATTCCAAAAGTCCATCAGTATGGAGTTTCTTCATGCGCTTTACACCAATATGACCCAAACGGCAGTGCCACAAATAAGTTGCACTATCATTATCAACTCTACATCTTTTGGCTTCAACATTATGAATATGTGTATCACTACTATCGAGATTTAACAAAAATAGACCAATCTTCAAGGGTGCATGACCATAAAAGATATTACTCATATAAATAGAACAACCATTATTCTCAAATTTAAATGAATAACCGTCTCGCATCAAACAAGATCAAGATATAATGTTCATGCTCAAAGCGGGCACCAAATAACAATTATTTAGGTCTAAAACTAATCCTGAAGGTAGATGTAGAGGTAGCGTGCCGACTGCGATCACATCGACTTTGGAACCATTTCCCACGCGCATCGTCACCTCGTCCTTAGCCAATCTTCACTTAATCTGTAGTCCCTGTTTTGAGTTGAAAATATTAGCAACAGAACCAGTATCAAATACCCAGGTGCTACTGCGAGCATTTGTAAGGTACACATTAATAACATGTATATCACATATACCTTTGTTCACCTTGCCATCCTTCTTATCCGCCAAATACTTGGGGCAGTTCCGCTTCCAGTGACCAGTCTGCTTGCAGTAGAAGCACTCAGTTTCAGGCTTAGGTCCAGACTTGGGTTTCTTCTCTTGAGCAGCAAATTGTTTGCTATTCTTTTCGAAGTTCCCCTTCTTCTTCCCTTTGCCCTTTTTCTTGAAACTAGTGGTCTTGTTGACCATCAACACTTGATGCTCCTTCTTGATTTCTACCTCCGCAGCTTTTAGCATTGCGAAGAGCTCGGGAATTGTCTTATCCATCCCTTGCATATTATAGTTCATCACAAATCTCTTGTAGCTTGGTGGCAGTGATTGAAGATTTCTGTCAATGACACTATCATCCGGAAGATTAAATCCCAGTTGAATCAACTGATTGTTATACCCAGACATTCTGAGTATATGCTCACTGACAGAACTATTCTCCTCCATCTTGCAGCTGTAGAACTTATTGGAGACTTCATATCTCTCAATCCAGGCATTTGCTTGAAATATTAACTTCAACTCCTGGAACATCTCATATGCTCCATGACGTTCAAAACATCGTTGAAATCCCGGTTCTAAGCCGTAAAGCATGGCACACTAAACTATCGAGTAGTCTGAAAGAAATATGCCCTAGATGCAATAATAAAATTATTATTTAGTTCCTTATATCATGATAAATGTTTATTATTCATGTGAGAATTGTATTAACCGGAAACATAATACATGTGTGAATACATAGACAAACAGAGTGTCACTAGTATGCCTCTACTTGACTAGCTCGTTGATCAAAGATGGTTATGTTTCCTAACCATAGACATGAGTTGTCATTTGATTAACGGGATCACATCATTAGGAGAATTATGTGATTGACTTGACCCATTCCGTTAGCTTAGCACTTGATCGTTTAGTTTGTTGCTATTACTTTCTTCATGACTTATACATGTTCCTATTGAAGGAAATATGCCCTAGAGGCAATAATAAAGTTATTATTTATTTCCTTATAATCATGATAAATGTTTATTATTCATGCTAGAATTGTATTAACCGGAAACATAATACATGTGTGAATACATAGACAAACAAAGTGTCACTAGTATGCCTCTACTTGACTAGCTCGTTAATCAAAGATGGTTATGTTTCCTAACCATGAACAATGAGTTGTTATTTGATTAACGAGGTCACATCATTAGTTGAATGATCTGATTGACATAACCCATTCCATTAGCTTAGCACCCGATCGTTTAGTATGTTGCTATTGCTTTCTTCATGACTTATACATGTTCCTATAACTATGAGATTATGCAACTCCCGTTTGCCGGAGGAACACTTTGGGTGCTACCAAACGTCACAACGTAACTGGGTGATTATAAAGGAGCATTACAGGTGTCTCCAAAGGTAGATGTTGGGTTGGCGTATTTCGAGATTAGGTTTTGTCACTCCGATTGTCAGAGAGGTATCTCTGGGCCCTCTCGGTAATGCACATCACTTAAGCCTTGCAAGCATTGCAACTAAATGAGTTAGTTGCGGGATGATGTATTACAGAACGAGTAAAGAGACTTGCCGGTAACGAGATTGAACTAGGTATTGGAATACCGACGATCGAATCTCGGGCAAGTAACATACCGATGACAAAGGGAACAACGTATGTTGTTATGCAGTCTGACCGATAAAGGTCTTCGTAGAATATGTAGGAGCCAATATGAGCATCCAGGTCCCGCTATTGGTTATTGACCGGAGACGTGTCTCGGTCATGTCTACATTGTTCTCGAACTCGTAGGGTCCGCACGCTTAAGGTTACGATGACAGTTATATTATGAGTTTATGCATTTTGATGTACCGAAGGTTGTTCGGAGTCCCGGATGTGATCACGGGCACGACGAGGAGTCTCGAAATGGTCGAGACATAAAGATTGATATATTGGAAGCCTATGTTTGGATATCGGAAGTGTTCCGGGTGAAATTGGGATTTTACCGGAGTACCGGGAAGGTTACCGGAACCCCCCGGGAGCTAAATGGGCCATGATGGGCCTTAGTGGAAAAGAGAAGAGGCAGCCCTACCTGGGCTGTGCGCCTCCCCCTTCCCCTAGTCCTATTAGGACTAGGAGAGGTGGTCGGCCCCCTCTCTCTCTTTTCCCCCTCCCTGAATCCTATTCCAACTAGGATTGGGGGGGATCCTACTCCCAGAGGGAGTAGGACTCTCCTGGCGCGCCTCCTATGGCCGGCCAGCCTCCCCCCTCTAGTCCTTTATATACTGAGGCAGAGGCACCCCAGAAAGACACAAGTTGATCCACGTGATCTATTCCTTAGCCGTGTGCGGTGCCCCCTGCCACCATATTCCTCGATAATACTATAGCGGAGTTTAGGCGAAGCCCTGCTGCTGTAGTGCATCAAGATCGTCACCACGCCGTCGTGCTGACAGAACTCTTCCCCGACACTTTGCTGGATCGGAGTCCGGGGATCGTCATCGAGCTGAACGTGTGCTCGAACTCGGAGGTGCCGTAGTTTCGGTGCTTGATCGGTTGGATCGTGAAGACGTACGACTACTTCCTCTATGTTGTGTTAGTGCTTCCGCAGTCGGTCTGCGTTGGGTACGTAGACAACACTCTCCCCTCTCGTTGCTATGCATCACATGATCTTGCGTGTGCGTAGGAATTTTTTTGAAATTACTACGAAACCCAACAGTGGCATCCGAGCCTAGGTTATTTATGTTGATGTTATATGCACGAGTAGAACACAAGTGAGTTGTGGGCGATATAAGTAATACTACCTACTAGCATGTCATACTTTGGTTTGGCGGCATTGTTGGACGAGACGACCCGGACCAACATTACGCGTACGCTTACGCGAGACTGGTTCCCCCGACGTGCTTTGCACATAGGTGGCTTGCGGGCGACTGTCTCTCCAACTTTAGTTGAACCAAGTATGGCTTCGCCCGGTCCTTGCGAAGGTTAAAACGGAGTCTATTTGACAAACTATCGTTGTGGTTTTGATGCGTAGGTGAGATTGGTTCTTGCTTAAGCCCGTAGCAGCCACGTAAAACTTGCAACAACAAAGTAGAGGACGTCTAACTTGTTTTTGCAGGGCATGTTGTGATGTGATATGGTCAAGACATGATGCTGAATTTTATTGTATGAGATGATCATGTTTTGTAACCGAGTTATCGGCAACTCGCAGGAGCCTTATGGTTGTCGTTTTATTGTATGCAATGAAATCACAATGTAATGCTTTACTTTATTACTAAGCGGTAGTGGTAGTCGTGGAAGCATAAGCTTGGCGAGACGACAACGATGCTGCAATGGAGATCAAGGTGTCACGCTGGTGACGATGGTGATCACGTCGGTGCTTCGGAGATGGAGATCACAAGCACAAGATGATGATGGCCATATCATATCACTTATATTGATTGCATGTGATGTTTATCCTTTTATGCATCTTATCTTGCTTTGATTGACGGTAGCATTATAAGATGATCTCTCACTAAATTATCAAGAAGTGTTCTCCCTGAGTATGCACCGTTGTGAAAGTTCTTCGTGCTGAGACACCACGTGATGATCGGGTGTGATAGGTTCTATGTTCAAATACAACGGGTGCAAAACAGTTGCACACGCGGAATACTCAGGCTATACTTGACGAGCCAAGCATATACAGATATGGCCTCGGAACACGAAGACTGAAAGGTCGAGCGTGAATCATATAGTAGATATGATCAACATAACGATATTCACCATTGAAAACTACTCCATCTCACGTGATGATCGGTTATGGTTTAGTTGATTGGGATCACGTAATCACTTAGAGGATTAGAGGGATGTCTATCTAAGTGGGAGTTCTTTAACTTGATTAGCTGAACTTAAATTTATCATGAAACTTAGTACCTGATTAGTATCTTGCTTGTTTATGTTTGATTGTAGATAGATGGCTCATGTTGTTGTTCCGTTGAATTTTAATGCGTTCCTTGAGAAAGCAAAGTTGAAAGATGATGGTAGCAATTACATGGACTGGGTCCGTAACTTGAGGATTATCCTCATTGCTGCACAGAAGAATTACGTCCTGGAAGCACCGCTGGGTGCCAGGCCTGCTGCAGGAGCAACGCCAGATGTTATGAACGTCTGGCAGAGCAAAGCTGATGACTACTCGATAGTTCAGTGTGCCATGCTTTACGGCTTAGAATCGGGACTTCAACGACGTTTTGAACGTCATGGAGCATATGAGATGTTTCAGGAGTTGAAGTTAATATTTCAAGCAAATGCCCGGATTGAGAGATATGAAGTCTCCAATAAGTTCTATAGCTGCAAGATGGAGGAGAACAGTTCTGTCAGTGAGCATATACTCAAAATGTTTGGGTATAATAATCACTTGATTCAATTGGGAGTTAATCTTCCAGATGATAGCGTCATTGACAGAATTCTTCAATCACTGCCACCAAGCTACAAGAGCTTCGTGATGAACTATAATATGCAAGGGATGAACAAGACTATTCCCGAGCTCTTCGCGATGCTGAAAGCTGCGGAGGTAGAAATCAAGAAGGAGCATCAAGTGTTGATGGTCAACAAGACCACTAGTTTCAAGAAAAAGGGCAAAGGGAAGAAGAAGGGGAACTTCAAAAAGAGCGGCAAGCAAGTTGCTACTCAAGAGAAGAAACCCAAACCTGGACCTAAGCCTGAAACTGAGTGCTTCTATTGCAAGCAGACTGGTCACTGGAAGCGGAACTGCCCCAAGTATTTGGCGGATAAGAAGGATGGCAAGGTGAACAAAGGTATATGTGATATACATGTTATTGATGTGTACCTTACTAATGCTCGCAGTAGCACCTGGGTATTTGATACTGGTTCTGTTGCTAATATTTGCAACTCGAAACAGGGACTACGGATCCAGCGAAGATTGGTTAAGGACGAGGTAACGATGCGCGTGGGAAACGGTTCCAAAGTCGATGTGATCGCAGTCGGCACGCTACCTCTACATCTACCTTCGGGATTAGTATTAGACCTAAATAATTGTTATTTGGTGCCAGCGTTAAGCATGAACATTATATCTGGATCTTGTTTGATGTGAGACGGTTATTCATTTAAATCAGAGAATAATGGTTGTTCTATTTATATGAGTAATATCTTTTATGGTCATGCACCCTTGAAGAGTGGTCTATTCTTGTTGGATCTCGATAGTAGTAACACACATATTCATAATGTTGAAGCCAAAAGATGCAGAGTTGATAATGATAGTGCAACTTATTTGTGGCACTGTTGTTTAGGTCATAACGGTGTAAAGCGCATGAAGAAACTCCATTCTGATGGACTTTTGGAACCACTTGATTATGAATCACTTGGTACTTGCGAACCGTGCCTCATAGGCAAGATGACCAAAACGCCGTTCTCCGGTACTATGGAGAGGAGAGCAACAGATTTGTTGGAAATCATACATACAAATGTATGTGGTCCGATGAATATTGAGGCTCGTGGCGGATATCGTTATTTTCTCACCTTCACAGATGATTTAAGCAGATATGGGTATATCTACTTAATGAAACATAAGTCTGAAACATTTGAAAAGTTCAAAGAATTTCAGAGTGAAGTTGAAAATCATCGTAACAAGAAAATAAAGTTTCTACGATCTGATCATGGAGGAGAATATTTGAGTTACGAGTTTGGTGTACATTTGAAAAAATTGTGGAATAGTTTCGCAACTAACACCACCCGGAACACCGCAGCGTAATGGTGTGTCCGAACATCGTAATCGTACTTTACTGGATATGGTGCGATCTATGATGTCTCTTACTGATTTACCGATATCGTTTTGGGGATACGCTCTAGAGACGGCCGCATTCACGTTAAATAGGGCACCATCAAAATCCGTTGAGACGACGCCTTATGAACTGTGGTTTGGCAAGAAACCAAAGTTGTCGTTTCTAAAAGTTTGGGGCTGCGATGCTTATGTGAAAAAGCTTCAACCTGATAAGCTCGAACCCAAATCGGAGAAATGTGTCTTCATAGGATATCCAAAGGAAACTATTAGATACACCTTCTATCACAGATCCGAAGGCAAGACTTTTGTTGCTAAATTCGGAAACTTTCTGGAGGAGTTTCTCCCGAAAGAAGTGAGTGGGAGGAAAGTAGAACTTGACGAGGTAACTGTACCTGCTCCCTTATTGGAAAGTAGTACATCACAGAAAACTGTTTCCGCGACACCTACACCAGTCAGTGAGGAAGCTAATGATGATGATCATGAAACTTCAGAACAAGATACTACTGAACCTCGTAGATCAACCAGAGTAAGATCCGCACCAGAGTGGTATGGTAATCCTGTTCTGGAAGTCATGTTATTAGATCATGATGAACCTACGAACTATGAAGAAGCAATGGTGAGCCTAGATTCCGCAAAGTGGCTTGAAGCCATGAAATCTGAGATGGGATCCATGTATGAGAACAAAGTGTGGACTTTGGTTGACTTGCCCGATGATCGGCAAGCAATTGAGAATAAATGGATCTTCAAGAAGAAGACTGACGCTGACGGTAATATTACTGTCTACAAAGCTCGACTTGTCGCAAAAGGTTTTCGGCAAGTTCAAGGGATTGACTACGATGAGACCTTCTCACCCGTAGCGATGCTTAAGTCTGTCCGAATCATGTTAGCAATTGCCGCATTTTATGATTATGAAATTTGGCAGATGGATGTCAAAACTGCATTCCGGAATGGATTTCTGGAAGAAGAGTTGTATATGATGCAACCAGAAGGTTTTGTCGATCCAAAGGGAGCTAACAAAGTGTGCAAGCTCCAGCGATCCATTTATGGACTGGTGCAAGCCTCTCGGAGTTGGAATAAATGTTTTGATAGTGTGATCAAAGCATTTGGTTTTATACAGACTTTTGGAGAAGCCTGTATTTACGAGAAAGTGAGTGGGAGCTCTATAGCATTTCTGATATTATATGTGGATGACATATTGTTAATTGGAAATGATATAGAATTTCTGGATAGCATAAAGGGATACTTGAATAAGAGTTTTTCAATGAAAGACCTCGGTGAAGCTGCTTACATATTAGGCATTAAGATCTATAGAGATAGATCAAGACGCTTAATTGGACTTTCACAAACAACATACCTTGACAAAATTTTGAAGAAGTTCAAAATGGATCAAGCAAAGAAAGGATTCTTGCATGTGTTACAAGGTGTGAAATTGAGTAAGACTCAATGCCCGACCACTGCAGAAGATAGAGAGAATATGAAAGATGTTCCCTATGCATCAGCAATAGGATCTATCATGTATGCAATGCTATGTACCAGACCTGATGTGTGCCTTGCTATAAGTCTAGCAGGGAGGTACCAAAGTAATCCAGGAGTGGATCACTGGACAGCGGTCAAGAACATCCTGAAATACCTAAAAAGGACTAAGGATATGCTTCTCGTATATGGAGGTGACAAAGAGCTCGTCGTAAAAGGTTACATTGATGCAAGCTTTGACACTGATCCGGACGATTCTAAATCGCAAACCGGATACGTGTTTACATTAAACGGTGGAGCTGTCAGTTGGTGCAGTTCTAAACAAAGCATCGTAGCGGGATCTACATGTGAAGCGGAGTACATAGCTGCTTCGGAAGCAGCAAACGAAGGAGTCTGGATGAAGGAGTTCATATCCGATCTAGGTGTCATACCTAGTGCATCGGGTCCAATGAAAATCTTTTGTGACAATACTGGTGCAATTGCCTTGGCAAAGGAATTCAGATTTCACAAGAGGACCAAGCACATAAAGAGACGCTTCAATTCCATCCGGGATCTAGTCCAGGTGGGAGACATAGAGATTTGCAAGATACATACGGATCTAAATGTTGCAGACCCATTGACTAAGCCTCTTCCATGAGCAAAACATGATCAGCACCAAGGCTCCATGGGTGTTAGAATCATTATGGTGTAATCTAGATTATTGACTCTAGTGCAAGTGGGAGACTGAAGGAAATATGCCCTAGAGGCAATAATAAAGTTATTATTTATTTCCTTATAATCATGATAAATGTTTATTATTCATGCTAGAATTGTATTAACCGGAAACAGAATACATGTGTGAATACATAGACAAACAAAGTGTCACTAGTATACCTCTACTTGACTAGCTCGTTAATCAAAGATGGTTATGTTTCCTAACCATGAACAATGAGTTGTTATTTGATTAACGAGGTCACATCATTAGTTGAATGATCTGATTGACATGACCCATTCCATTAGCTTAGCACCCGATCGTTTAGTATGTTGCTATTGCTTTCTTCATGACTTATACATGTTCCTATAACTATGAGATTATGCAACTCCCGTTTGCCGGAGGAACACTTTGGGTGCTACCAAACGTCACAACATAACTGGGTGATTATAAAGGAGCATTACAGGTGTCTCCAAAGGTAGATGTTGGGTTGGCGTATTTCGAGATTAGGTTTTGTCACTCCGATTGTCGGAGAGGTATCTCTGGGCCCTCTCGGTAATGCACATCACTTAAGCCTTGCAAGCATTGCAACTAAATGAGTTAGTTGCGGGATGATGTATTACAAAACGAGTAAAGAGACTTGCCGGTAACGAGATTGAACTAGGTATTGGAATACCGACGATCGAATCTCGGGCAAGTAACATACCGATGACAAAGGGAACAATGTATGTTCTTATGCAGTTTGACCGATAAAGATCTTCGTAGAATATGTAGGAGCCAATATGGGCATCCAGGTCCCGCTATTGGTTATTGACCGGAGACGTGTCTCGGTCATGTCTACATTGTTCTCGAACCCGTAGGGTCCGCACGCTTAAGGTTACCATGACAGTTATATTATGAGTTTATGCATTTTGATGTACCGAAGGTTGTTCGGAGTCCCGGATGTGATCACGGGCATGACGAGGAGTCTCGAAATGGTCGAGACATAAAGATTGATATATTGGAAGCCTATGTTTGGATATCGGAAGTGTTTCGGGTGAAATCGGGATTTTACCGGAGTACCGGGAAGGTTACCGGAACCCCCCGGGAGCTAAATGGGCCATGATGGGCCTTAGTGGAAAAGAGAAGAGGCAGCCCTACAAGGGCTGTGCGCCTCCCCCTTCCCCTAGTCCTATTAGGACTAGGAGAGGTGGCCGGCCCCCTCTCTCTCTTTTCCCCCTCCGCGAATCCTATTCCAACTAGGATTGGGGGGGGGGGGGGAATCCTACTCCCAGAGGGAGTAGGACTCTCCTGGCACGCCTCCTATGGCCGGCCAGCCTCCCCCCTCTAGTCCTTTATATACTGAGGCAGAGGCACCCCAGAAAGACACAAGTTGATCCACGTGATCTATTCCTTAGCCGTGTGCGGTGCCCCCTGCCACCATATTCCTTGACAATACTGTAGCGGAGTTTAGGCGAAGCCCTGCTGCTGTAGTGCATCAAGATCGTCACCACGCCGTCATGCTGACGGAACTCTTCCCCGACACTTTGCTGGATCGGAGTCCGGGGATCGTCATCGAGCTGAACGTGTGCTCGAACTTGGAGGTGCCGTAGTTTCGGTGCTTGATCGGTTGGATCGTGAAGACGTACGACTACTTCCTCTACATTGTGTCAGCGTTTCCGCAGTCAGTCTGCGTTGGGTACGTAGACAACACTCTCCCCTCTCGTTGCTATGCATCACATGATCTTGCGTGTGCATAGGAAAATTTTTGAAATTACTACGAAACCCAACACCTATAACTATGAGATTATGCAACTCCCATTTACCGGAGGAACACTTTGTGTGCTACCAAACGTCACAACGTAACTGGGTGATTATAAAGGTGCTCTACAGGTGTCTCCGAAGGTACTTGTTGGGTTGGTGTATTTCGAGATTAGGATTTGTCACTCTGATTGTTGGAGAGGTATCTCTGGGCCCTCTCGGTAATGCACATCATTTAAGCCTTGCAAGCATTGCAACTAATGAGTTAGTTGCAGGATGATGTATTACAGAACGAGTAAAGAGACTTGCCGGTAACGAGATTGAACTAGGTATTAAGATACCGACGATCGAATCTCGGGCAAGTAACATACCGATGACAAAGGGAACAACGAATGTTGTTATGCGGTCTGACCAATAAAGATCTTCGTAGAATATGTAGGAGCCAATATGACCATCCAGGTTCCGCTATTGGTTATTGACCAGAGACGTGTCTCGGTCATGTCTACATTGTTCTCGAACCCATAGGGTCCCCACGCTTAAGGTTTTGATGACAGTTATATTATGAGTTTATGAGTTTTGATGTACCAAAGGAGTTCGGAGTCCCGGATGAGATCGGGGACATGATGAGGAGTTTCGAAATGATCAAGACGTAAAGATCGATATATTGGACGACTATATTCGGACATCGGAAAGGTTCCGAGTGATTTGGGTATTTTTCGGAGTACCGGAGAGTTACGGGAATTCGCCGCGGAGTATATGGGCCTTATTGGGCCATACGGGAATAGAGGAGAGAGGCCAAAAGGAAGGAGGCACGCGCCCCCCCTCTGGTCTGAATTGGACAAGGGGTGCAGCCCCCTTTTCCTTGTTCCTCTCCCCCTCTTTCCTTCTCTCCTACTCCAACAAGGGAAGGAGGAGTCCTACTCCCGGTAGGAGTAGGACTCCCCCCTTGGCACGCCCTCCTCCTAGGCCGGCCGCCTCCCCCTTGCTCCTTTATATACGAGGGTAGGAGGCACCCCATAGACACAACAATTGATCCCTTGGATCTCTTACCCGTGTGCGGTGCCCCCTCCACTATAGTCCACCTCGATAATACTGTAGCGGTGCTTAGGCGAAGCCCTGCGTCGGTAGAACATCAACATCGTCACCATGCCGTCGTGCTGACAAAACTCTCCCTCAACACTCGGCTGGATCGGAGTTTGAGGGATGTCATCGGGCTGAACGTGTGCTGAACTCGGAGGTACCGTACGTTCGGTACTTGATCGGTCGGATCGTGAAGACGTACGACTGCATCAACCGCGTTGTGCTAACGCTTCCGCTTTCGGTCTACGAGGGTACGTGGACAACACTCTCCCCTCTTGTTGCTATGCATCACCATGATCTTGCGTGTGCGTAGGAATTTTTTTTGAAATTACTACGTTCCCCAACAGTGGCATCTGAGCCTAGGTTTTATGTGTTGATGTTATATGCACGAGTAGAACACCAGTGAGTTGTGGGCGATATAAGTCATACTGCTTACCAGCATGTCATACTTTGGTTCGGCGGTATTGTTGGATGAAGCGGCCCGGACCGACATTACGTGTACGCTTACGCGAGACTGGTTCTACCGACGTGCTTTGCACACAGGTGGCTGGCGAGTGTCAGTTTCTCCAACTTTAGTTGAACCGAGTGTGGCTACGCCCGGTCCTTGCGAAGGTTAAGACAGCACCAACTTGACAAACTATCGTTGTGGTTTTGATGCGTAGGTAAGAACGGTTCTTGCTAAGCCCGTAGCAGCCACGTAAAACTTGCAACAACAAAGTAGAGGACGTCTAACTTGTTTTTGCAGGGCATGTTGTGATGTGATATGGTCAAGACATGATGCTAAATTTTATTGTATGAGATGATCATGTTTTTTAAGCGAGTTATCGGCAACTGGCAGGAGCCGTATGGTTGTCGCTTTATTGTATGCAATGCAATTGCGCTGTAATGCTTTACTTTATCACTAAGCGGTAGCGATAGTCGTGGAAGTGTAAGATTGGCGAGACGACAACGATTCTGCGATGGTGATCAAGGTGTCATGCCGGTGACGATGGGGATCATTACGGTGCTTCGGAGATGGAGATCACAAGCACAAGATGATGATGGCCATATCATATCACTTATATTGATTGCAGGTGATGTTTATCTTTTATGCATCTTATCTTGCTTTGATTGACGGTAGCATTATAAGATGATCTCTCACTAAATTTCAAGACAAATGTGTTCTCCCTAAGTATGCACCGTTGCCAAAGTTCGTCGTGCCCAGACACCACGTGATGATCGGGTGTGATAAGCTCTACGTCCATCTACAACGGGTGCAAGCCAGTTTTGCACACGCAGAATACTCAGGTTAAACTTGACGAGCCTAGCATATGCAGATATGGCCTCGGAACACAGAGACCGAAAGGTCGAGCGTGAATCATATAGTAGATATGATCAACATAGTGATGTTCACCATTGAAAACTACTGCATTTCATGTGATGATCGATTATGGTTTAGTTGATTTGGATCACGTGATCACTTAGATGATTAGAGGGATGTCTATCTAAGTGGGAGTTCTTAAGTAATATGATTAATTGAACTTTAATTTATCATGAACTTAGTCCTGGTAGTATTAGCATATCTATGTTGTAGATCAATAGCTCGCGATGTTGCTCCCCGTTTAATTTTTATATGTTCCTAGAGAAAACTAAGTTGAAAAATGTTAGTAGCAATGATGCGGATTGGATCCGTGATCTGAGGTTTATCCTCATTGCTGCACAAAAGAATTATGTCCTTGATGCACTGCTAGGTGACAAACCTATTGCAGGAACAGATGCAGATGTTATGAACGTTTGGCTAGCTCAATATGATGACTACTTGATAGTTTAGTGCACCATGCTTAAACAGCTTAGAATCGGGACTTCAAAGACGTTTTGAACGTCATGGACCATATGAGATGTTCCAGGAGTTGAAGTTAATATTTCAAGTAAATACCCGAATTGAGAGATATGAAGTCTCCAACAAGTTCTATAGCTAAAAGATGGAGGAGAATAGCTCAAGCAGTGAGCATGTGCTCAGATTGTCTGGGTACTATAATCGCTTGAATCAAGTGGGAGTTAATCTTCCAGATAAAATAGTGATTGACAGAATTCTCTAGTCACCATCACCAAGTTAGTAGAACTTCGTGATGAACTATAATATGCAAGGGATAACGGAAATGATTCCCAAGCTCTTCGTGATGCTGAAATCAACGAAGGTAGAAATCAAGAAAAGCATGAAGTGTTGATGGTTAACAAGACCACTAGTTTCAAGAAAAGGGCAAAGGGAAGAAGGGGAACTTCAAGAAGAACGGCAAGCAAGTTGCTGCTCAAGTGAAGAAGCCCAAGTCTGGAGCTAAGCCTGAGACTAAGTGCTTCTACTGCAAAGGAACTGGTCAATGGAAGCGGAACTACCCCAAGTATTTGGCGAATAAGAAGGATGGAAAAGTGAACAAAGGTATATTTGATACATAGATTATTGATGTCTATATTACTAGTGTTCGTAGAAACCCCTCGGTATTTGATACTGGTTCAGTTGCTAAGAGTAGTAACTCGAAACGGGAGTTGCAGAATGAACAGAAACTAGTTAAGGGTGAAGTGACGATGTATGTTGGAAGTAGTTCCAAGATTGATATGATCATCATCGCACACTCCCTATACTTTCGGGATTAGTGTTGAGCCTAAATAAGTGTTATTTGGTGTTTGCGTTGAGCATGAATATGATTTGATCATGTTTATTGCAATACGGTTATTCATTTAAGTTAGAGAATAATTGTTGTTCTGTTTACATGAATAAAACCTTATATGGTTACACACCCAATGAAAATGGTTCATTGGATCTCGATCGTAGTGATACACATATTCATAATATTGAAGCCAAAAGATGCAAAGTTAATAATGATAGTGCAACTTATTTGTGGCACTGCCGTTTAGGTCATATTGGTGTAAAGCGCATGAAGAAACTCCATGCCGATGGGCTTTTGGAATCACTTGATTACGAATCACTTGATGCTTGCGAACCATGCCTCTTGGGCAAGATGACTAAAACGCCGTTCTCCGGAACAATGGAGCGAGCAACAGATTTGTTGGAAATCATACATACTGATGTATGTGGTCCGATGAATATTGAGGCTCGCGGCAGGTATCATTATTTCCTGATCTTCACAGATGATTTGAGCAGATATGAGTATATCTACTTGATGAAACACAAGTCTGAAACATTTGAAAAATTCAAAGAATTTCATAGTGAAGTGAAGAATCATCGTAACAAAAATAAAATTTCTACGATATGATCGCACAAGTAAAATATTTGAGTTACGAGTTTGGCCTTCAGTTAAAACAATGTGAAATAGTTTCACTATTCATGCCACCTGGAACACCACAGTGTAATGGTGTGTCCGAACGTCGTAACCGTACTTTATTAGATATGGTGCGATCTATGATGTCTCTTACCGATTTACCACTATTGTTTTGGGTTTATGCATTAGAGACAGCTACATTCACGTTAAATAGGGCACCATCTAAATCCGTTGAGACGACATCGTATGAATTATGGTTTGGCAAGATACCTAAGCTGTCGTTTCTTAAAGTTTGAGGTTGCAATGCTTATGTGAAAAAGTTTCAACCTGATAAGCTCAAACCCAAATCGGAGAAGTGCGTCTTCATAAGATACCCAAAAGAAAATATTGGGTACACCTTCTATCACAGATCCGAAAGCAAGATATTCATTGCTGAGAATGGATCCTTTCTAGAGAAGGAGTTTCTCTCGAAAGAAGTGAGTGGGAGGAAAGTAGAACTTGATAAGGTAATTGTACCTGCTCCCTTATTGGAAAGTAGTTCATCACAGAAATCTGTTCCTGTGACTACTACACAAATTAGTGAGGAAGCTAATGATGATGATCATGTAACTTCAGATCAAGTTACTACCGAACCTTGTAGGTAAACTAGAGTGAGATCCACACCAGAGTGGTACGGTAATCCTGTTCTGGAGGTCATGTTACTTGACCATGACGAACCTACGAACTATGAGGAAGCAATGATGAGCCCAGATTCCGCAAAATGGCTTGAGGCCATGAAATCTGAGATGAGATCCATGTATGAGAACAAAGTATGGACTTTGATTGACTTTCCCATTGATCGGCGAGCCATTGAGATTAAATGGATCTTCAAGAGGAAGACGGACGCTGATAGTAGTGTTACTATCTACAAAGCTAGAATTGTCGCAAAAAGGTTTTCGACAAGTTCAAGGTGTTGACTACGATGAGAGTTTTCTCACTCGTATCTATGCTTAAGTCTGTCTGAATCATGTTAGCAATTGCCGCATTTTATGAAATCTGGCAAATGGATAAACAAAACTGCATTCCTTAATAGATTTATTAAAGAAGAGTTGTATATGATGCAATCAGAAGGTTTTGTCAATCCTAAAGGTACTAACAAAATATGCAAGCTTCAGCGATCCATCTATGGACTGGTGCAAGCATCTCGGAGTTGGAATATACGCTTCGATAAGTTGATCAAAGCATATAGTTTTATACAGACTTGCGGTGAAGCCTGTATTTACAAGAAAGTGAGTGGGAGCACTACAGCATTTCTGATAAGTATATGTGAATGACATATTGTTGATCGGAGATAATGTAGAATTATTCTACAAAGCATAAAGGAATGTTTGAAAGGAGTTTTTCAAAGAAAGACCTCGGTGAAGCTGCTTACATATTGAGCATCAAGATCTATAGAGATAGATCAAGACGCTAGATAAGTTTTTCAATGAGTACATACCTTGACAAGATTTTGAAGTAGATCAAAATGGAACAGTCAAAGAAGGAGTTCTTGCCTGTGTTAAAAGGTGTCAAGTTGAGTAAGACTCAAAACCCGACCACGATAGAAGATAGAGAGAGAATGAAAGTCATTCCCTATGCCTCAGCCATAGGTTCTATAAAGTATGCCATGCTGTGTACCAGACCTATTGTATAGCCTGCCCTGAGTTTGGCAAGGGAGTACAATAATGATCTAAGAATAGATCACTGGACATTGGTCAAAATTATCCTTAGTGGAATAAGGATATGTTTCTCAATTATGGCGGTGACAAAAAGGTTCGTCGTAAAGGGTTACGCCGATGCAAATTTTGACACTGATCTAGATGACTCTGGATACATATTGAAAGTGGGAGCAATTAGCTAGAGTAGCTCCGTGCAGAGCATTGTTAACATAGAAATTTGCAAAATACATACAGATCTGAATGTGGTAGACCCATTGACTAAACTTCCCTCACAAGCAAAACATGATCACACCTTAGTACTCTTTGGGTATTAATCACATAGCGATGTGAACTAGATTATTGACTCTAGTAAACCCTTTGGGTGTTGGTCACATGATGATGTGAACTATGGGTGTTAATCACATGGTGATGTGAACTATTGATGTTAAATCACATGGCGATGTGAACTAGATTATTGACTCTAGTGCAAGTGGGAGACTGAAGGAAATATGCCCTATAGGCAATAATAAAGTTATTATTTATTTGCATATATCATGATAAATGCTTATTATTCATGCGAGAATTGTATTAACTGGAAACATAATAAATATGTGAATACATAGACAAACAGAGTGTCACTAGTATGCCTCTACTTGACTAGCTCGTTGATCAAAGATGGTTATGTTTCCTAACCATAGACATGAGTTGTCATTTGATTAACGGGATCACATCATTAGGAGAATGATGTGATTGACTTGACCCATTCCATTAGCTTAGCACTTGATCGTTTAGTTTGTTGCTATTGCTTTCTTCATGACTTATACATGTTCCTATAACTATGAGATTATGCAACTCCTGTTTACTGAAGGAACACTTTGTGTGCTACCAAACGTCACAACGTAACTGGGTGATTATAAAGGTGCTCTACAGGTGTCTCCGAAGGTACTTGTTGGGTTGGCATATTTCGAGATTAGGATTTGTCACTCCGATTGTCGGAGAGGTATCTCTGGGCCCTCTCGGTAATGCACATCACTTAAGCCTTGCAAGTATTGCAACTAATGAGTTAGTTGCAGGATGATGTATTACAGAACGAGTAAAGAGACTTGCCGGTAACGAGATTGAACTAGGTATTAAGATACCGACGATCGAATCTCGGGCAAGTAACATACCGATGACAAAGGGAACAACGTATGTTGTTATGCGGTCTGACCGATAAAGATCTTCGTAGAATATGTAGGAGCCAATATGAGCATCCAGGTTCCGCTATTGGTTATTGACCGGAGACGTGTCTCGGTCATGTCTACATTGTTCTCGAACCGTAGGGTCCGCACGCTTAAGGTTTCGATAACAGTTATATTATGAGTTTATGAGTTTTGATGTACCGAAGGAGTTCGGAGTCCCGGATGAGATTGGGGACATGACGAGGAGTCTCGAAATGATCGAGACGTAAAGATCGATATATTGGACGACTATATTCGGACATCGGAAAGGTTCTGAGTGATTCGGGTATTTTTCGGAGTACCGGAGAGTTACGGGAATTCGCCGGGGAGTATATGGGCCTTATTGGGCCATATGGGAATAGAGGAGAGAGGCCAAAAGGAAGGAGGCGCCCCCCCCCCCTCTGGTCCGAATTGGACAAGGGGTGCAGCCCCCTTTTCCTTGTTCCTCTCCCCCTCTTTCCTTCTCTCCTACTCCAACAAGGGAAGGAGGAGTCCTACTCCCGGTGGGAGTAGGACTGCCCCCTTGGCGCGCCCTCCTCCTAGGTCGGCTGCCTCCCCCCTTGCTCCTTTATATACGGGGGCAGGGGGCACCCCATAGACACAACAATTGATCTCTTGGATCTCTTAGCCGTGTGTGGTGCCCCCTCCACTATAGTCCACCTCGATAATACTGTAGCGGTGCTTAGGCGAAGCCCTGCATCGGTAGAACATCAACATCATCACCACGCCATCGTGCTGACAAAACTCTCCCTCAACACTCGGCTGGATCGGAGTTCGAGGGATGTCATCGGGCTGAACGTGTGCTGAACTCGGAGGTACCGTACGTTCGGTACTTGATTGGTCGGATCGTGAAAACGTACGACTACATCAACCGCGTTGTGCTAACGCTTCCGCTGTCGGTCTATGAGGGTACGTGGACAACACTCTCCCCTCTCGTTGCTATGCATCACCATGATCTTGCGTGTGCGTAGGAATTTTTTTTGAAATTACTGCGTTCCCCAACATAGTCATCCGCTTTGCTCTGCCAGACGTTCATAACATCTGGTGTTGCTCCTGCAGCAGGTTTGGCACCTAGTGGTGCTTCCAGGACGTAATTCTTCTGTGCAGCAATGAGGATAATCCTCAAGTTACGGACCCAGTCCGTGTAATTGCTACCATCATCTTTCAACTTTGTTTTCTCAAGGAACGCATTAAAATTCAACGGAACAACAGCACGGCCATCTATCTACAACAACATAGACATGCAAAATACTATCGGGTACTAAGTTCATGATAAATTAAAGTTCAGTTAATCAAGTTATTAAAGAACTCCCACTTAGATAGACATCCCTCTAATCCTCTAAGTGATCACGTGATCCATATCAACTAAACCATGTCCGATCATCATGTGAGATGGAGTAGTTTCAATGGTGAACATCACTATGTTGATCATATCTACTATATGATTCACGCTCGACCTTTCGGTCTCAGTGTTTCGAGTCCATACCTGCATATGCTAGGCTCATCAAGTTTAACCTGAGTATTCCACGTGTGCAACTGTTTTGCACCCATTGTATTTGAACGTAGAGCCTATCACACCCGATCATCTCGTGGTGTCTCAGCACAAAGAACTTTCGCAACAGTGCATATTCAGGGAGAACACTTATACCTTGAAATTTAGTGAGAGGTCATCTTATAATGATACCGTCGATCTAAGCAAAATAAGATGCATAAAAGATAAACATCACATGCAATCAATATAGATGATATGATATGGCCATCATCATCTTGTGCTTGTGATCTCCATCTCCTAAGCACCGTCATGATCACCATCGTCACCTGCGCGACACCTTGATCTCCATTGTAGCATCGTTGTCGTCTCGCCAACTATTGCTTCTACGACTATCGCTACCACTTAGTAATAAAGTAAAGCATTACAGGGCGATTGCATTGCATACAATAAAGCGACAACCATATGGCTCCTGTCAGTTGCCGATAACTCGGTTACAAAACATGATCATCTCATACAATAAAATATAGCATCATGTATTGACCATATCACATCACAACATGCCCTGCAAAAACAAGTTAGACGTCCTCTACTTTGTTGTTGCAAGTTTTACGTGGCTGCTACGGGCTGAGCAAGAACCGTTCTTGCCTACGCATCAAAACCACAACGATAGTTCGTCAAGTTAGTATTGTTTTAACCTTCTCAAGGACCGGGCGTAGCCATGCTCGGTTCAACTAAAGTTGGAGAAGCTGACACCCGCCAGCCACCTGTGTGCAAAGCACGTCGGTAGAACCAGTCTCGCGTAAGCGTACGCGTAATGTCGGTCCGGGCCGCTTCATGCAACAATACCGCCGAACCAAAGTATGACATGCTGGTAAGCAGTATTACTTGTATCGCCCACAACTCACTTGTGTTCTACTCGTGCATATAATATCTACGCATAAAACCAGGCTCGGATGCCACTGTTGGAGAACGTGGTAATTTAAAAAAAATCCTACGCACACACAGGATCATGGTGATGCATAGCAACGAGAGGGGAGAGTGTGTCCACGTACCCTCGTAGACCGAAAGCGGAAGCGTTAGCACAACGCGGTTGATGTAGTCGTACGTCTTCACGATCCGACCGATCCAAGTACCGAACGCACGGCACCTCCGAGTTCAGCACACGTTCAGCTCGATGACGTCCCGCGAACTCTGATCCAGCAGAGCTTCATGGGTGAGTTCCGTCAACACGACGGCGTGATGACGGTGATGATGTTGCTACCGACGCAGGGCTTCGCCTAAGCACCGCTACGATATGATCGAGGTGGAATATGGTGGAGGGGGGCACCGCACAGGGCTAAGAGATCAAGAGATCAATTGTTGTGTCTCCAAGGGATGCCCCCCTCCCCGTATATAAAGGAGTGGAGGAGGGGGAGGGGGCCGGCCTCCCTAGGCGCGCCCCATGAGGAGTCCTACTCCCATCGGGAGTAGGACTCCCCCCTTCCAAGTGGGAGTAGGAGAGGAGAGGGAAGGAGAGAGAGAGAGAGGGGAAGGAAAGGGGGGCGCCCCCCCTCCTTGTCCAATTCGGACTGGGGGGAAGGGAGCGCGCGGCTGCCCTTGGCCACCCCTCCTCTTCTCCACTAGGGCCCAATATGCACATTAGTCTCCCGGGGGGGTTCCGGTAACCCCCCGGTACTCCGGTATATGTCCGAAACTCCCCGAAACCATTCCGGTGTCCAAACATAGTCGTCCAATATATCGATCTTTACGTCTCGACCATTTTGAGACTCCTCGTCATGTCCGTGATGACATCTGGGACTCCGAACTACCTTCGTTACATCAAAACACAAAAACTCATAATACAAACGTCACCGAAACTTTAAGCGTGCGGACCCTACGGGTTCGAGAACTATGTAGACATGACCGAGACATGTCTCCGGTCAATAACCAATAGCGGAACCTGGATGCTCATATTGGCTCCTACATATTCTACGAAGATCTTTATCGGTCAAACCGCATAACAACCTACGTTGTTCCCTTTGTCATCGGTGTGTTACTTGCCCGAGACTCGATCGTCGGTATCTCAATACCTAGTTCAATCTCGTTACCGGTAGGTCTCTTTACTCGTTCTGTAATACATCATCCCGCAACTAACTCATTAGTTACAATGCTTGCAAGGCTTATAGTGATGTGTACTACCGAGTGGGCCCAAAGACACCTCTCCAACAATCGGAGTGACAAATCCTAATCTCGAAATACGCCAACCCAACAAGTACCTTTGGAGACACCTGTAGAGTACCTTTATAATCACCCAGTTACGTTGTGACGTTTGGTTGCACACAAAGTGTTCCTCCGGTAAACGGGAGTTGCATAATCTCATAGTCATAGGAACTTGTATAGGTCATGAAGAAAGCAATAACAACATACTAAACGATCAAGTGCTAAGATAACGGGATGGGTCAAGTCAATCACATCATTCTCCTAATGATGTAATCCTGTTAATCAAATGACAACTCATGTCTATGGCTAGGAAACTCAACCATCTTTGATTAACGAGCTAGTCAAGTAGAGGCATACTAGTGACATTATGTTTGTCTATGTATTCACACATGTATTATGTTTCCGGTTAATACAATTCTAGCATGAATAATAAACATTTATCATGATATGAGGAAATAAATAATAACTTTATTATTGCCTCTAGGGCATATTTCCTTCACTATTTAGGATGAATAAGAAGAATCTCGTTCATGTCTCCATGCCAACACACTAGGATTGCTGAAATCACCATTTGTTAATGCCACTACTACCACCTCCGTAACTAAAATAAGGCATTTTACCCAAAAAGGCTTTCACCCTGCTTTATATATAAAGCAAACCGCTCAAGCATCCAACAAGGTTCACACACACACACACACACACAAGGTCCACGAACACAGCAAGTATCAAATGGGGTTAATGTTGAGGGCACAGCTCAACAAGCCCTGAAATCAAAACACAAACACAAGCACAGCAGCCCGAAACAGCAGGCCTAACCGGGCTCCGGAGGAGGGGGCGGCAACGGGAGTGCCACGCGGAAGGCCATCGAGCGAAGATCGGCGAGGAGGGTGTTGATGGCGTCCCGGTCCTATGGGCGGCAAACCACACATTTTAAAGATCACGTCACTCGCATGTCGAAGAGGCACTTTGTGAAGAACAAGCTTGTTGCGGATGGTCCAAAGCGTCCAAGCAAGGACCCCAACGCACAACCATCTAATATGGCAGTGGCGGGGGGCGCCGGCGTGGATCTCGGGAAGAAGGTCCGGGAAGTTGGTGTTGCACCACTGTCCATCGACCATCTCGCGAAAGCAAGAACACAGAAACTGGCCGTGGAGCGGGAGAAGAAGATGTGATTAGCATCCTCCACCGTGCCACAAAGGGGGCACATCCTGTCTCCTGGGCCATTACGCTTAAGGACCTCTACCCCAGAGGGTAGGCGTCCCCGAATCCACTGCCACAAGAAGATCCTGATCTTCAAAGGAAGGCGGATGTCCAAATCAGGCTAAAGGGTTCAGGGGCCGACGAAGGAGCGATGGACGAGTATAAGGACTTAGTAGAGAAGCGGCCGGTGGACTCCAGTCGCCAAGAGATGGAGTCAGGGGCGCCCTCGACGTCCATTGACAGAAGAGCGATGTCCTGGAGGAGGGAGTCGTAGGCGGCCACCTCGAGGGGGCCGAGGGACGCCGGAAAGCGAGACGCCCTAAGTCAATAAGGGCCATCTCGACAGAGACCCGAGAGTCAACCGCTATGGAGAATAGTTTCGGGAATCGCACGGCGAGGGGGGAGTCCCCCACCCAACAATCGAACCAGAACAGGGTCGAGGACCCAGAGCCAACCGAAATGGACGTGTCGATGCGGAGCACAGGCAGTAGCTAGATCACAGCCTGCCAGAACTGGGAGCCGCCAGAACGCTGGCAGAAAGCAAGGGGTTGGCCCGGAAGGTACTTATTCCTGATGATGGTTAGCCAGAGTCCTCCCTCCCCATTGGCGATTCGCCAGAGCCATCGGGTCAGGAGAGCAATGTTCATGCGCTAGACGACAAGATCCCAAGACCTCCCTGGTCCTTGGGTTTGCAAATGTCGGGCCAGCTCACTATATGGTATTTCTGCTTCTCGCCCTCGCCTGCCCAAAGAAACCTAGACTGGTACTTGACGATCTCCTGATGGAGAGTCTCATGGAGGCTGTAGAAGCCATGAGGAACCAGAGGAGGCTGGATAGCGAGGAGTTGATGAGGATCACCCTAGCCGCCTTCGAGAGCCACCTTCCTTCCATGGGAGAAGAAACAAAAAGCTCTCACCCAACTCGGGAAACAGCTGCTCCTGAGCTCCACGTACGACCAAATGGCACTGATGCCCATGTCCTTGAGGTCCTTCATGGTGAGCAGCGGAAATACCTCCTCATCCACCTTGTGGATTTCGAACAACTTCTGATAATGGAAATAACTTACATTGCGACTGCACCAATCATTTGACCTGCGATAGCCAAGTACTAAATACTATGAACATGCATGTCTCTTTTTCGTGCCAAAAACAGTATATGTTTAGTAACCAGCCTGATACAATCCTACATCAATAGCTTTACTTTGTTCTAACTTTCCATAGAATAATATCTGAAATGAACTTTAGACCCCGTGTAATCTCAATAAGTATATAGATTTCATCATTTTCTAGAACTACATCTTAGAAATTTAAGTTTATATTGATAGGTTGGTAATGTTACAATCTTGCTGAATACAGTGTGCAAGGAACGTCAGGGCCTGGGAAAGATTATTTAGCAGTTTGGCGAGCTGCCATATTGGCTCATACCATATTCCAGCCCAGCTCGAAGTACTAGCCTACCAAAGGTTGACCAGATAAAGAAATTAGTTTCAATGACCTTCCCAGCATGAATTTCCCAACAGATTTGACCAGCAAATGCCTCAGCAGCAAGTCGAATTACCTCTCTTATTAACACAATTAGGGCCAGTTTTTTTGGTGGTTTCCAGAATAAGCTGCAATAAGCTGCCCCCTACCTAGCTTATTCTAGAAGCTGAACCAAACTTATTTTTTTAGAAGCCTAGTAGTTAAGACTTGACTAGTAGGCTTTTAAAAAGAAAATTTTGGTTGGGCTTCTAGAATAAGCTGGGTAGGGGGCAGCTTATTCTGGAAGCCCAAAAAAGCTAGCAAAAGAACTGGCCCTTAGAGTCGCATTGGAGTAGAGTGTATGTGCACCATTATAGGCAAGACTAACAAGGAAAGTACTTGACATCGCTTAGTTTAAACTTTTTTAAACTACTATGTGAACAAGACCCACAGATAAAGATGACTTCCTAGTCTTCTGAGCAATTTTGTGTCGAAAGTTGTCTAACAACATGATGAACATTATGATCCACAATATTTCCTATTAACAGCAGCATTGTAGCTGTGATGTTCAGCTAACAACACAACCTATTTAAAACACAGGACAAGGAAATAGCACCAAAAGAAAGTGACAATGCAATCGTCCAAAGTGTATCACCACCTCCTGCTGTTCAGAACCACTGGTAATACAGAGACAACACTTGTACAGCCAACAGAAAATACATTTAAACTTTGAATAACTAGTCTAAGAGAAATCAGCCGCAGCCCCAAAACGAACCACCATTGCTCCAAACTTAAAAACACGCATACATCAGAGGAAGGAGGACCGAATTCAAGCAGACATACCATGCCCCCTGCTCCATAGCATGAATAAGACATCACTTGTGCAACGATTGTAGCTCTTCATATAGCGGCACATATGGAAAATATGGCAGCTTGCCTTTTTCAAGATTGCATATCACTTTGACTTGTCGACGATCCATATCACAGCACACGAATGTGATATCCTGGCCCACAATGAAGAAGATCAAGTTAAATTCCAGATGAATTGCAATCCAATTAAATTCCTCTTCAAGGTCTTCTATGTGTCGCCCTCCAAACACATGCGAAGTTTCAACTCTATGCTTCAGTATCCATTCTTTGCTGTCATAGTCTTTAAGAACATAAACTAGCAGTTGAACAACATCATCATAGCACATGAATGTGATATCCTGGCCCACAGTGAAGAAGATCAAGTTACATTCCGGATGAATTGCAATCCAATTAAATTCCTCATCAAGGTCTTCTATGTGTCGCCCTCCAAACACATGCGAAGTTTCAACGCTATGCTTCAGTATCCATTCTTTGCTGTCATAGTCTTTAAGAACATAAACTAGCAGTTGAACAACATCATCATCATTGCCATCTGTGTCAAAACCAGCATAATGCAGGCAGCCCTCTGACTGCTGAATAAAACCAACATCCAAACCATCAGGAACACGAAAGTTAGTCCTTGCTCCCCCTCCTCCTTGTCCACAACGGTCAGAACCATCAACAGTGACGCAGAAATGCAGATAACCATTAAGATAGATAGTTGACCGATCAAGGCGATCAGTAGTGACTTCAATATTGCCGCTCCATCTCTTCTCCTTATGAATCCAACTCCCGGCTTCAGATGAATAGACATGCACTCCGGTAAGACAGAAGTCATGTTGGTCCTCCACCTCCACAGCCGGCAACAAAAACACATGGAAATAGAGGGACACGGCTGGATCAAAACACAAGCTTATAGTAGACACCTCACCGGAAGAGCCGGAATGCGTTGGCGACTTCCCTCGTGTTCATTGCATCAGAGGAAGAGGCAGCATTTTTCGCAAAAAAATAAATAAATAAAGAGGAAGAGGCAGCATGCCAGTAGCCTGTTTAACAACTGATTAATGTAATTGCGTTTGTATCCTAAGCTGCAGTTAAAGTATTACCAAATACCATGCATATATAGCTTAAATTTCTTTCAATATGAAAACTGATTTGAACTACATGAGCCAGAATGAAAATAATTGTGGCACCTCTCGTAGTACACAAACGGTCAACCTGCGGCATCACCACTGCCTTAGCCCCCGATAAGTAAAATCTACCAAAAACCTACAGACAAATTACAGTCTAGAGAGGGATGACCTTGCACATACCTCAACCAAAATCACATGTGCAAACGCCAGCCAGATTAATATGGTCGTTGAGGAGAAACATGCTAATGGAGAAAGCCACAGAAAAATCTGAAAGCGAAATCAAGCACCAACTTAACAGTTTGTAAAACTGGGAACAGGCAATAGGAGGAAAAATAGAGAAACCACAAACATCATAGCGATGTTGTACTTCGACGGCCGTGCACAGAGCAGCACATCCTCGGCGCCCTTCTCCTTGCCGCCGCCAAACAATAGCCAGTGGTGAAGCGCCGGCCGGCGTTACCTCTCTCACGGTGCCGCGGATCCGCATAGTAAAAGACAAAGAATAGTAAAATTGCTGCAGGGACGCAAATTAAAATTGCAATACATATCTGTTAGTATGCAAAATGTTTAAAACTAAGGTTGTACCTTATAATGCATTACAGCTAATAGTTCTAGAACCATTTATACAGTGGAATATTCCTCTTTGCATGTAGAAACTGCAATTTCATTAGGCTGTGGACCCATGTTTGGAGGTATAAATAAGGAAACCATTTATTGGCAGATTAAAGACCTTTCAATACTAATTTTAATCATGCACGGATTCATTTTGGTACCTCTTGATGGTTTGACTGAACTCAGGCTTGGTGTGGCTGGTTCAAGCATGCAACAACTCGATCTACTTGTGCTCTTCTGGTACTGAACAGAAGAATCATCTAAGCATGATGCATAGTCTATAGGAAGCATTTGACAGGAATATCATGTCCAAAAAATGCATGTTTCCACACCTTTCTTTGAGACATGACATAAAAGTGTGCAATAAGCACTGACCTCAAGGAAAGAAACCAAAAAAAAAAAAACTTACATAGTAAATCGAAATCACCTAACAAGCTTTGGCACAGGATAAACTGTACTGCAGACAGCAGGTATTATAGCCGTTGTATATGGATTTTATGGGCAAAAGTAAATAGATATTATTTGTTCCACGACTGTCTTCATGTATGCCTTTTGTGCGAAATGATCTCAAGATAAATGGATTGGAAGAAGAAAATGATAAGCCTACCTCGAATTTGTACATATGTGCTTTTTTTCTTTGCTGGTTCCTCAATGCAGTACTCGTCTGTGCCTACAAAATAACTGTAGACCTGTAAAATGCAAGTGAATTGCACACGAGTCAAAATCGTTTTATGTAAACAAACATTATAGGAGCCAATGGTTCAAAAAAACGGAAGCAAATTTTTGGCTGATAGATTTTGCACAAACAAAATTGGTGGAACAATAAAACAACTTAAGAACAATTGAGGCCAAGAATGGTTGCAACGGAACATTCATTCAAAATCTGCAGCATGTGTCATACATCTTATCGTTAAAATACTATGTATTATGGGCACAAATTAAATCAAAGTATCTTTACTTTCAGAGCAAAAAATGACATATTTATAATCCAAGCACAAGCTCGACCATAACATACACAAGACAAGCCTGCATAATTATTAGGACAAAATTAGTAGATGGAAAACATTCGACGCGCTATTCAACCTGGCGGTATCTAACCAAAAATTCACACATCCCACTGAGCATTCCATAGAACAGCAGCTGCGAATCCACTAAATGCACAACTCACTCTTTTTTAAATCTTTTAAGCATCTCCAGCCATCCAAACCCTACCTTTCAAGGCCACAATTCAACATCTACAAAGTAGTGAAATAGACTAGAATAATTTTGTCAACTAATAGGGTTTCCCCATGTGCTTCTTTTGTTCTTTTCTTCTTTAATGTCGGCCTATTCATAACCATGGACTATGTGTGTTGCAGATGAATTCATCGGCCTACTCAGAGAAACGAGAAGATAACAACACTTTCCGGAGGTACGTCATGTGCTGATGACGGAAAAGTAAGTTTTCACTATGAATGTTCTAACTGTACCAATTGCTTGACCTGGGCCAGCTAACAACTAAAAAATGTTTATATGATAGCTGATGTGAGGCTATGACAAATGTGATGTAAACGTTATTATAGCTCTAGCTAATTAATTTGTGCTATGTAGATCTGCCATCGACCGTCACTCATGAGGAAGGTGCAGGGCTGTCGGAGTGTCCCGAATTGGAAGTTTGGCAGTGTCGGTGACCTTTGTCCCTCATCAATCTTCGTTGTATGTATGAAACGACCTTCGTTGTTCAGAGCCTTTGGTGGTAACCAACTCTTGTCATGGTTTGACTACCTGCTTGTGCGGGCATGGTCATCACTTGTGTGGCTTCTCACGTTAAGATGGTGCACGCATGTAGCTACTAGGATCGTGGAAAGTGGCGGCGACGACATAGGATGACTTCAATTTGGTGGTGCTTCTCGAGTACGTAATCTCAAGTTTCGACGTGAAAACCCAGGTCTGACCCTAGTGGGCTATACCAGGCAATGGCAGTGTTTTTGGGTCGATTATTTGTTGAATGCATTGCTCAAAGTTGCTTGGACTTGATCTTCAGGGTGAAAACCTAGGACGTGGACTTCGAAGGTCAAAATCCAGCGATGTGGCCTATGATTGCTGTTCCCTTCTTGGAGGTGTTGCTGCTGGAAAACGTTTACAATTGTCCTTGTGTTGTCCAAAAGATGGCTGGTGTTGATGGTTGTTGCTTTAGTTCGTCAATCATTGTTTTGATAGCTTCGAGCTTTTTCCCCTCCGCCTAGGCATAGCTACGTTCTTGTATAACTTTGCTCTTTGTCAGCCCGATTCTTTGTGTGTGTGTTGTGTGTGTGTGTGTATTGCTGGTTGTGTGCATCCTAGTCATACAGAGGTGGGGTGTGTTCATTGTGTTTATATCCTCCTGTTGCTTCTTTTTGAGTC
>NC_041392.1:681783504-681834859 GCF_002162155.2 Triticum dicoccoides | reverse complement strand
AGAGGTTAACATCAGACATGGAACAATTATTAATTTTTGTTATTGTGTTTTGTGGAACATGAATATTTTAGCTTCCCTTCCTTGCTGAAAATGATATGATTAGCAAAACAAGGTGGTTTTATCTCACTATTTTCTAATATATCCTCCTTTGACTTGCAATTCTTTCCTTTTTTTTCCAACTTTCCCAAAGAATCATAAATATGGAACCCTTTTTTTTACAAAAAACAAGGAACCACACATCATGTGATCACCTTATTATTTCTGTTTTGTACTATTTGCTTTAACTTGTCAGTCATATTCGTTTGATTTTCTCTGCATGCAGGAAACCAGCTAAATAAATACGTTCGAGCAACAGAGGCATAAGACGCCGACGCCCTCAGACCAAATATCCAAATTATTTGTGTTTGGTTGGAAATATACCATTGGATATGATTATGCATAACATATACAGTTATATTTAACAAAGGCATAGGTCACTAATCCATGTTGATATGGGCGGCATGTGCGCTATTTGATTTATTCATAAACTCCAGAGCATAAGGTATAAAGTAATATATCTAAAAATACCCCGTAGCATTGACCATCCGCAACATGACAAAACAGCAGAGGCCAAGGACATCCATAAAAAAGAAAGGGCTCCCCTATTTTGTTTGAGCACCACTGACAGCATACATAAAAAAGAAGGCTGATATTGCAATGTTTTAGCATAATATATAATCATTTCAAGGTCCTTTTCTCAAACTGAAACCAGTTGGGTTTCTAGCTCAAAATTTGTTTGTGTTGTTGACCAGAATTTGAATCAGAGAAACTAATTGGCTTTCCCCGTGTGCATCTATGTGCTTCTTTTGGTTCTTTTCCTCTTTGATGTCGGCCTATTCATAACCATGGACTATATTTGTGTTGCAGATGAATTGATCAGCCTATTCAGAGAAATCAAGCAGATAACAACACTTTCCGGAGGTATGTCATGTGCTGATAACAGAAAGAACTTATATTGCAAGTAATTTTTCACTATAAATACTCTAACTGTACCAATTGTTTGACCTGGGCTAGCTAACAACTAAAAAGTACAGGCACGCATATCTTTCATGCAGCAACTTCATACAATCCTATTGGATCAATAGCTTTGATTTGTTTTAACTTTCCATAGAACAATGTCTGAAATTAGCTTTAGATCCCGTGCAGTCTCAACAAGTACCAAGTATTTTCTCATTTCCTAGACTAAGTTTATATTGATAGGTTGGCAAGTTTACAATCTTGCTGAATACAGGGTGCAAGAAACACCAGGGGCTGAGAGATCAGAAACACAAAGGACCAGTACGAGAAGATTATTTAGCGGTTTGGTGAGCTGCCACACTGACTTCTTGGTTTACATGAACTAAATCAAAAGAAGAAAACACCCTAGTAAGCTCCTGAATGTGCATAAGAACAAGTAAGATTGGAGCTCTGCTCGAAATACTAGCCTTCCATTGGTTGACCAGCTAAAGAAATTAGTTTCAATCATGAGCTTCTCAGCATGAATCTCCGGAAAGAGTTGAACATCGTCCCAGTAGGCAAACGCCTCAGTATTAAGTCAAATTACCTATCTTATTAACACAGAAAGTTGCATTGGACTGGAGTGTATGTGCACCATTATAGGCAAGACTAAAATGGGAAGTGCTCGGCATTGCTCATTTTAATCTCTTTAAACCTACCTATGTCTATGTGAACAAAACCCACAAATAAATAGGATAACTTCCTAGTCTTCGGAAGCAATTTTGTGTCAAAAGCTGTCTAACAGCAGGATGAACATTATAACATTTCCTATCAACAGCATCATTGTGGCTGTGATTTTCTGCTAATAACATAACCTATTTAAAACACAGGACAAGAAAAATAGCACCAAAAGAAGTGACAATGTAATCATTCAAAGTGTATCACCATCTCCCATTGTCTAGAACCATTGGTATACAGAGACAAAACAAGTACACGCAAGAGAAGCTAAATTGAAACTTTGAATAACTAGTCCGAGAGAAATGAGCCGCAGTGCCCTCAGAATGAACCACCATTGCACCAAACTTAAAAGCATGCATACATAAGAGAAAGGAGGACATAACTCAAGCAGACATACCATGCCCGCTGCTCCATAGCACGAATAAGACGTCACTTGTGCAACGATTGTAACTCTTCATATAGTGGCACATATGGAAAATATGGTGGCTTGCTCTCTTCAAGATTGCAGATCACTTTAACTTGTCCATGATCCATATCATAGCACATGAATGTGATATCCTCCCAGGCCAGAGTGAAGAAGATCAAGTTACATTCTGGATGAATTGCAATCCAATCAAAGTCCTCATAAAGGCTGACTGCGTGTCGCCCTCCAAACACATGTGAAGTTTCGACGCTATGCTTCAGTATCCATTCTTTGCTGTCATAGTCTTTAAGAACATAAACTAGCAGTTGATCAACATCATCATCATTGTCACCTCTGTCAAAACCAGCATAATGCAGGCAGCCCTGTGACTGCTGAATAAAACAAACATCCAGATCATCAGGAACACGAAAGTCAGTCCTTGCTGCCCCCTCCTTGTCCACTGCAGCTAGTCGGCGGGCAGAACCATCAACAATGGCGCAAAAATGCAGATAACCATTGAGATAGACAATTGATGGATCATTAGCGACATCAATATTGCCGCTCCATCTCTTCTCGTTATGAACCCAACTCCCGGTTTCAGATGAATAGACATGCACTCCGGTAATACAGAAGCCATGTTGGTCCTCCACCTCCACGACCGGCAAACAAAACACATAGAAATGGGGGGACACGGCTGGATCAAAACACAAGTTTATACTAGACGCATCACCGGAATAGCCGGAATCCGGCAACTCAGCCCATTCCTCTGTGGCGGGATTGCACACAACGTACCGTATCTCGTCGCCATGGTCGCCAGCAACGTATGAGGAGAAGAGAAGGAGGCCGTGGCAGGAGTCCAAGAGAAAGACCAGCCGACGGCCGGGCAGGAAGGCGGGATATGTGAGATGGCGGCTTCCCAAGATATTGGTGAAAGGAACACCTGAATCTAGCAATTGACCCGCGTCGTAGAAGCCGGCCAGGGTCTGGGGCAGCTTCCGGCGGTAGCTGCGGTCGTTGATGAGGCCGAGCCAGTGCTTGGAGACGCACTGGAAGCGGCAGAGCGACCTGGCGGGCACGCGCGAGAGGATCTCGATAAGGAGGTCGTCGGTGAGTCTCTCGGCCGCCGTCTCGCTGCCGCTGGGAGGTGAAGAGGACGACCTGCAGACAGAGATGGAGAAGAGGTCTCAGGGGATCGGGTGAAGAAGGGAGAGGAAGGTCGCGACGATTCATGGCGATGCCTGCTCTGCGTACCTGATCCGGGCTGATACGCGTCCGTTCTCCATCAGCTTGGGTGAGATCGATCAGCTTGGGTGGGTGGGCATGGCGCGGCGGCGGAAGAAAGCTCCGGCGGCGCAGTCGAGTGCGGGGAGGGGAAATGGGGGGAGTGATAAACCTACGGGGAGGGGAAGTGGGGATTGAAACTGACGCGACTGGAAATGGGCCAGCAATACGTTCGTGGGCTATAAACCGTCCGTGTCACAACTCCACGAATGTGCCACTCCTAAAATTCTCCTAGTCAATAAAATAAAATAAAATAAAAGTGATCTCAAAAAATAAAAATAAAATAATACTACCCCTCAAAATCTCCTTCAAAAATAATAACACTAAAACGGCTTGGATTTTATGCTCACGTATACTATTCGGCATGAAATTTTATTTTGAAGTTGGTACTGCTATCCGCAAGAAGAATGTGGTTAGCAGGGAGGATGATTTTCATGTGACAAGAGCGTATGGGATAGAAAAGCCAAAAGCCTTAACCAATCTTAATGTTGATGTTTGCATGGTTAGCTCCAGTACCAACTTGAACGAGTCCATCTCAAGCTCATATTGGGCGGAGCTATCTATTTAAAGAGGTTTGTGTTATCGAAGAAGATGATGGTACAGTGCAATGCCCCTTGCACGCTTCAATAATTCTATCGAAAGAGGTTTGATGAGGGTGCCTTGCACGTGCCCTTTATTAAAACTAGATGATACCCTGCGCGTTGCTACAGGAACTCTTGGTCCTATGCGCATAAGAATATATAAGTTGACTAAATTTGTTCGCATCGTAGGTCTCTTATATATATAGGAGAAAAAACTGCAATGTACATAGTACTTGGAGTATAGTTGTAAAGATAGCAAAGTGTATCATTTGTTTACTAAATACAGTGATATGACATAAGTGATCTCATAGGAATAAATAAGTTTAATGTATATAAGCAAATTAAGAAAAGATATGGAATGGGGACGCCAGGAAAGGTTATGTATATATTGCCATTTTGAGATACTTCTTGTGAATTATGTTAGACTCTTGTTGTAAATCAATCTTATGCATGTCAGTGCATAAGTTCTGCAAAGTATAGCCAAGTAGTTCATATCAGCAATTGTAAAAATAGGTGTTACATTAAATAGTTGTATCTTCTCATAACCATAATATGAGATAACAAACAATTGGAAACAATGCTCTGGAAACATCACACGTAGTAGGGCCTCGTCTTTGTTAATCAAACAAAATCTACAGTAGCAAAATAAAATAAAATAAGGTGCTTGGAAGAAGCAATGATGAAGATGATTGCAACATCTGAGTCACCTGGTACTTGAGCAGGAAACGGACTATACCTATGTATAGCTCAAGGTTTGTTAAAAAAATGTATAGCTGAAGGTAAAAAGCTGAGGGAAGTGTCTGCATTTCATGCGTATTTTTATATTCTGTATGAAGCATTAAGACAATTAGCAAGGGCACCACCCAAAAATAAAAACGGCACTGGAAATAGCACCTTAACCTGTCAAATACTCCCAATACAAAAATAAATAAATTTGCAAGTGGTTTGGATCCACGCCCACCACCTCAAAGCTTGTTTTGACCTTGGAGCCATTCAGTGAGCCAGGTCGGTACTAAAGGAGTAGAGATGCCAAGTTAGTTGAAAAAGCAAGTTCCTGCTGTAGAAACAATGACACAAATTTTACCTGTTGAAGAAAAATTATCTCTAGAAACTATACATTTTCATGGAAATGAAATAGCAATATTTCCTGGCATGGAAGCATGGAAGATAGAACAACAAATGTGCAAACTTAAGCAAAATCAGTTGAGTATGTAAGAATAAAATAAAGAAACAGAAAGTTAATCTTGGTAAGGTGAGGTGATTCATTCACTACTAGGAAAATGCTTATAGGTAGAAGTTTACCAGTAGCGCTTGTTTTTGACCCCACGCTACTGGTATTTACCAGTAGCGTTGGGTAGAAAACATGCTACTACTATTAAATAACAACAGCGTTTGTTAGCTTGGGCCGCGCTGCTGTTACATGGGCCGTAGGGCAAAAACGGTAGCCACTTACCTGTAGCGTTTGTTTCGAACGGGCGCTACAGCTGGTGGGCGTAGCAGTAGCGCCGGCCTCTACCCAGCGCTACTACTAGCGGAAAAGAAAACCTGCCCGAGCGCCCCCCACACCCCCTCACTCTCACAATTGATCCCCTTCGACGCCGCCGCCGCGGTTAGGGTTCCTCCCCGGCCGCCTCACCCCCATCGACGGTGTCGTGCGCCACCACCACGCGCGGTCGCCTCTCGCCTCCTCCGACGCTCCAGCCCCGTAAGTCCCCCTCGATCTCCTCCTCCCTGCGCGCGCCACAACTAGCTAGGCTCCAATTGATTCGTCGCGGCGTCTCGCCATGTTTTGGGATTTTGCGTGGGGGAAAGGGATTTAGGGATTGCACGGGTGACTCCGCGCTTCTATGCGACGTGTTCCAGGCTTGTTTCCTCGCGTGATTGGGGAGAGAGTAGATAGAGGGGTTAGGTGAGACAAGTAGAGGCTTTTTGTTGCTCACCGAAACTTGGGTTTCAATTCTTGATTAGCAGTTTAGCAAATATAATTGAAACTTGGGTTTCAATTCTTGGCGGTTGTCCCTGGAGCAGTGGCGGCGGCGGCGGTGCCTAGTGTTCTAGGGTTTAGAGAGGGGTTCTTTCCTAACACTAGGGTTATGTCGTGAATGCTCCTCCTTTCACCTGAATGATGTTGATTGTGCCAGTTCTTAAAGGTCTAAATGTTTGTATCCTCGTGATGAGCTACCCTATGTGTGAATTTGATCCACTAGCTTCTTTGTTGATGCATATAAAGATATGACCAAGAAGCCCTCGCTGTTATGTGGTTTCATGGAAAAATCAATGCTTGATTCGATACTCTTTCAGGTTGAAGAGAGTGTCTGTATGTGGTGATTGATACGTCTCCGTCGTATCTACTTTTCCAAACACTTTTGCCCTTGTTTTGGAATCTAACTTGTATGATTTGAATGGAACTAACCTGGGCTGACGCTATTTTCAGCAGAATTGCCATGATGTTGTTTTATGTGCATAAAACAAATATTCTCGGAATGACCTGAAACTCCATGGAACATCTTAGAAAAAATAATAAAAAATCCTCGCCAAAGATGAAGACCAGGGGGCCCACACCCTGTCCACAAGGGTGGGGGCGCCCCCCCCCCCTCTAGGACGCGCCCCCTACCTCATGGGCCCCCTGGATGCCCTCCGACGCCAACTCCAACTCTATATATTTGCTTTCGGAGAGAAAAAAATAAGGGAGAAGAAATCATCGTGTTTTACGATACGGAGCCGCCGCCAAGCCCTAAAACCTCTCGGGAGGGCTGATCTGGAGTCCGTTCGGGACTCCGGAGAGGGGGATTCGTTGACGTCGTCATCATCAACCATCCTCCATCACCAATTTCATGATGCTCACCGCTGTGCGTGAATAATTCCATCATAGGCTTGCTGGACGGTGATGGATTGGATGAGATTTATCATGTAATCGAGTTAGTTTTGTTAGGGTTTGATCCCTAGTATCCACTATGTTCTGAGATTGATGTTGCTATGACTTTGCTATGCTTAATGCTTGTCACTAGTGCCCGAGTGCCATGATTTCAGATCTGAACCTATTATGTTTTCATGAATATATCTGAGTTCTTGATCCTATCTTGCAAGTCTATAGTCACCTACTATGTGTTATGATCCGGCAACCCCGAAGTGACAATAATCGAGACCACTCCCGGTGATGACCATAGTTTGAGGAGTTCATGTATTCACTATGAGCTAATGCTTTGTTCCGGTTCTCTATTAAAAGGAGGCCTTAATATCCCTTAGTTTCCGATAGGACCCCGCTGCCACGGGAGGGTAGGACAAAAGATGTCATGCAAGTTCTTTTCCATAAGCATGTATGACTATATACGGAATACATGCCTACATTACATTGATGAATTGGAGCTAGTTCTGTGTCACCCTATGTTATGACTCTTACATGATGAACCGCATCCGGCATAATTATCCATCACTGATCTGGTGCCTACGAGTTTTCCATATATTGGTTTACGCTTATTTGCTTTTCCGCTGCTACTGTTACAATCACTACAAAATACCAAAAATATTTACTTTTGCTTGCACTACTCTTTTGTTACCGTTACCACCACTATCATATTACTATGCTACTAAACACTTTGCTGCAGATACTAAGTTTCCAAGTGTGGTTGAATTGACAACTCAGCTGCTAATACTTGAGAATATTCTTTGGCTCCCCTTGTGTCGAATCAATAAATTTGGGTTGAATACTCTACCCTCGAAAGCTGTTGCGATCCCCTATACGTGTGGGTTATCAAGACTAATTTTTGGCGCTGTCGCCGGGGAGCATAGCTCTATTCTTTGAGTCACTTGGGATATATATCTGCTTATTATTATGAAGAACTTGAGAGATCCAAAAACCAAGATCTATCCCTCAACTACTAGGGGAGGTAAGGAACTTCCATCTAGCTCTGCACTTGATTCACCTTCTGTTATGAGTAAGTTTGCGACACCTACATCTGCTTCTGCTATTCGTTCTGATATGTCGCATGTTATTGATGATGCCACTTCTGCTATGCATGATACTTATGATGAAACTGCTTCTATGCCTGATACTACTGTGCCCCTTGGTGAATTTCTTGATGAACAAATTGCTAGGGCTAGAGAAAAAGAAATTATTGAATTTGAATACGATAATGAAAGTGATGATGAAAATATGCCTGTTATTCCTGAGGGCTATTTTTTGATATGGAATCTTCTGCCGCTATTTTAGCTTGCAAAGATAGATATGAGCTCAAGAAGTTATTAGTTAAATGGAACAAAGAATCACTTAGAGATAAAATGAAACCCGACCCTGCTTTTGCTACTTCACCTATTTGTGTTCCTGATAAGGATTATGAATTCTTTGTTGATCCTGATATAATTACTTTGGTTGAATCTGATCCGTTTTATGGCTATGAATCTGAAACTGTTGTGGCACATCTTACTAAGTTAAATGATATAGCCATCCTGTTTACTAATGATGAGAGATCGCGTTACTTTTATATACTCAAAATATTTCCGTTCTCATTAAAGGGTGATGCTAAGATATGGTTTAATTCTCTTGATCTTGGTTGTGTGCGTAGTCCCTAGGATATGATTTATTACTTCTCTGCTAAATATTTCCCTGCTCATAAGAAACAAGCTGCTCTAAGGGAAATATACAACTTTGTGCAAATTAAAGAAAAGAGTCTCCCACAAGCTTGGGGGAGGCTGATGTCTACTACACAACCTTCTTCTTGTAGACGTTGTTGGGCCTCCAAGTGCAGAGGTTTGTAGGACAGTAGCAAATTTCCCTCAAGTGGATGACCTAAGGTTTATCAATCCGTAGGAGGCGTAGGATGAATATGGTCTCTCTCAAGCAACCCTGCAACCAAATAACAAAGAGTCTCTTGTGTCCCCAACACACCCAATACAATGGTAAATTGTATAGGTGCACTAGTTCGGCGAAGAGATGGTGATACAAGTGCAATATGGATGGTAGATAAAGGTATTTGTAATCTGAAATTATAAAAACAGCAAGGTAACTAATGGTAAAAGTGAGCGTAAACGGTATTGCAATGATAGGAAATAAGGCCTAGGGTTCATACTTTCACTAGTGTAAGTCCTCTCAACAATACTAACATAATTGGATCATAAAATTGTCCCTCAACATGCAACAAAGAGTCACTCCAAAGTCACTAATAGCGGAGAACGAACAAAGAGATTATGGTAGGGTACGAAACCACCTCAAAGTTATTCTTTCCGATCAATCCGTTGGGCTATTCCTATAAGTGTCACAAACAACCCTAGAGTTCGTACTAGAATAACACCTTAAGATACAAATCAACCAAAACCCTAATGTCACATAGATACTTCAATGTCACCTCAAGTACCCGTGGGCATGATTATACGATATGCATCACACAATCTCAGATTCATCTATTCAACCAACACAAAGGACCTCAAAGAGTGCCCCAAAGTTCTACCGAAGAATCACGACGAAAACGTGTGCCAACCCCTATGCATAGGTTCATGGGAGGAACCAGCAAGTTGGTCACCAAAACATACATCAAGTGGCACGTGGTATCCCATTGTCACCACAGATATCCATGGCAAGACATACATCAAGTGTTCTCAAGTCTTTAAAGACTCAATCCGATAAGATTACTTCAAAGGGGAAACTCAATTCATTACAAGAGAGAAGAGGGGGAGGAGAAACATAAGATCCAACTATAATAGCAAAGCTCGGGATACATCAAGATCGTGCCAAATCAAGAACACGAGAGAGGGAGATCAAACACATAGCTACTAGTACATACCCTCAGCCCCGAGGGAGAACTACTCCCTCCTCGTCATGGGGAGCACCGGGATGATGAAGATGGCCACCGGAGAAGGATTGCCCCCTCCGGCAGGGTGCCGGAACGGGTCTAGATTGAGTTTCGGTGGCTACGGAGGCTTCTAGCGGCGGAACTCCCGATCTATTGTTGCTCTGGAAGTTTTAGGGTATATGGAGTTATATAGGCAGAAGAAGCACGTCAGGGGAGCCACGGGGGCCCCACGAGGCAGGGGGCGCGCCCTAGGGGGGTGGGCGCGCCCCCCACCCTCGTGGTCAGCTCCCGTATCTTCTGACGTGGGGTCCAAGTCCATCAGGTGTGTTTTCTTCCAAAAATAACTTCTCCAGTTGATTTCGTTCCGTTTCGACTCCGTCTGATATTCCTTTTCTTCAAAACACTGAAATAGGCATAAAACAACAAATCTGGGTTGGGCCTCCGGTTAATAGGTTAGTCCCAAAAATAATATAAAAGTCGATAATAAAGCCCAATATTGCCCAAAACAGTAGATAGTATAGCATGGAGCAATCAAAAATTATAGATATGTTGGAGACTTATCAAGCATCCCCAAGCTTAATTCCTGCTCGTCCTTGAGTAGGTAAATGATAAAAAGATAATTTTTGATGTGGAATGCTAGTTGGCATAATTTCAATGTAATTCTTCTTAATTGTGGCATGAATATTCAGATCCATAAGATTCAAGACAAAAGTTTAATATTAACATAGAAATAATAATATTTCAAGCATACTAATAAAGCAATCATGTCTTCTCAAAATAACATGGCCAGAGAGAGCTATCCCTATAAAATCATATAGTCTGGCTATGCTCCATCTTCACCGCACAAAATATTTAAATCATGCACAACCCCGATGACAAGCCAAGCAATTGTTTCATACTTTTGATGTTCTCAAACTTTTTCAATCTTCACACAATACATGAGCGTGAGCCATGGATATAGCACTATAGGTGGAATAGAATGGTGGTTGTGGAGAAGACAAAAAGGGAGAAGATAGTCTCACATCAACTAGGCATATCGACGGGCTATGGAGATGCCCATCAATAGATATCAATGTGAGTGAGTAGGGATTGCCATGCAACGGATGCACTAGAGCTATAAATGTATGAAAGCTCAACAAAAGAAACTAGTGGGTGTGCATCCAACTTGCTTGCTCGCGAAGACCTAGGGCATTTAGAAGAAGCCCATCATTGAAATATACAAGACAAGTTCTATAATGTAATATTCCCACTAGTATATGAAAGTGACAACATATGAGACTCTCTATATGAAGAACATTGTGCTACTTTGAAGCACAATATATGAGACTCGCTATATCATGGTGCTACTTTGAAGCACAAGTGTGGAAAAAGGATAGTAGCATTGCCCCTTTTTATTTATTTTGTTTTTTTATTTGGCCTTTTCTTTTTTTTGGCCTTTCCCTTTTTTGGGGACAATGCTCTATTGAATGGTGATCATCACACTTCTATTTATTTACAACTCAAGAATTACAACTCAATACTAGAACAAAGATGACTCTATATGAATGCCTCCGGTGGTGTACCGGGATATGCAATGAATCAAGAGTGACATGTATGAAAGAATTATGAATGGTGGCTTTGCCACAAATACAATGTCAACTACATGATCATGCAAAGCAATATGACAATGATGAAGCGTGTCATAATAAATGGAGCGGTGGAAAGTTGCATGGCAATATTATCTCGGAATGGCTATGGAAATGCCATAATAGGTAGGTATGGTGGCCGTTTTGAGGAAGGTATATGGTACCGGCGAAAGTTGCGCGGTACTAGAGAGGCTAGCAAAGGTGGAAGGGTGAGAGTGCGTATAATCCATGGACTCAACATTAGTCATAAAGAACTCACATACTTATTGCAAAAATCTATTAGTTATCGAAACAAAGTACTACGCGCATGCTCCTAGGGGGATAGATTGGTAGGAAAAGACCATCGCTCGTCCCCGACCGCCACTCATAAGGAAGACAATCAATAAACACCTCATGCTCCGACTTCGTTACATAACGGTTCACCATACGTGCATGCTACGGGAATCACAAACTTCAACACAAGTATCTCTCAAATTCACAACTACTCAACTAGCATGACTCTAATATCACCATCTCCATATATCAAAACAATCATCAAGCATCAAACTTCTCTTAGTATTCAACACACTCATAAGAGAATTTTTATTATTCTTGAATACCTAGCATATTAGGATTTTAAGCAAATTACCATGCTATTTAAGACTCTCAAAATAATCTAAGTGAAGCATGAGAGTTCATCTATTTCTTCAAAATAAAACTACCACCATGCTCTAAAAGATATAAGTGAAGCTCAATGAGTAGTCGAATAATTATGCAACTATGTGAAGACTCTCTAACATTTAATAATTTCAGATCTTGGTATTTTATTCAAACATCAAGCAAATCCTAACAAAATAAATTGACGCTCCAAGCAAAACACATATCATGTGGCGAATAAAAATATAGCTCCAAGTAAAGTTACCGATGAAGGAAGACGAAAGAGGGGATGCCTTCCGGGGCATCCCCAAGCTTAGGCTCTTGGTTGTCCTTGAATATTACCTTGGGGTGCCTTGGAAATCCCCAATCTTAGGCTCTTGCCACTCCTTATTCCATAGTCCATCGAATCCTTACCCAAAACTTGAAAACTTCACAACACAAAACTTAAAGTAGAAAACTCGTGAGCTCCGTTAGTATAAGAAAATAAATCACCACTTCAAGGTACTGTAATGAACTCATTCTTTATTTATATTGGTGTTAAACCTACTGTATTCCAACTTCTATATGGTTTATAAACTCTTTTACTAGCCATAGATTCATCAAAATAAGCAAACAACACACGAAAAACAGAATCTGTCAAAAACAGAACAGTCTGTAGTAATCTGGATCAAACGTATACTTATAGAACTCATAAAATTCTCAAATAAATTGCTGGACCTGAGGAATTTATCTATTAATCATCTTCAAAAATAATTAACTAAATAGCACTGTCCAAATAAAAATGGCAGTAATTCTCGTGAGTGCTAATGTTTTTGTTTTTGACAGCATGATCAACAAGACTTTCCCCAAGTCTTCCCAAAGGTTCTACTTGGCGCAAACACTAATTAAAAGCATAAAACCACATCTAAACAGAGGCTAGATGAATTATTTATTACTAAATAGGAACAAAAACCAAGGAACAAAAATAAAGTTGGGTTTCCTCCCAACAAGCGCTATCGTTTAACGCCCCTAGCTAGGCACGATGATTTCAATGATGCTCACCTAAAGGATAAGACTTTGAACATAAAGAGAGCATCATGAATAATATGACTAGCACATTTAAGTCTAACATGCTTCCTATGCATAGGGATTTTGTGAGCAAACAACTTGTGGGAACAAGAATCAACTTGCATAGGAAGGTAAAACAAGCATAACTTCAAAACTTTAAGCGCATAGAGAGGAAACTTGATATTATTGCAATTCCGACAAGCATATGTTCCTCCCTCATAATAATTTCCAGTAGCATCATGAATGAATTAAACAATATAACCAGCACCTAAAGCATGCTTTTCATGATCTACAAGCATATAAAATTTACTACTCTCCACATAAGCAAATTTCTTCTTAGTCGGAATAGTGGGAGTATCATAAGAGACTTGAATACTATAAACTGTTTCCACATTAAAAGAGTAATGTTCAGAGAAGGGGTATTCATAATCATGACAAGTTTTATAAATATAATCACTACTTTTTATAGCACAAGTTTCATCACAATAATCATCATAAGTAGCAACTTTGTTGTCATCATAATCACTTTGCATATCAAAACATGGAAGGCTAAAAAAATTATCATTATTAAACATAGCATCCCTAAGCTTGGGAAAATCATTACTTGCAGCAAATATATTCTCAAATATGTCATCCTCATCAAACATAGCTTCCCCAAGCTTGGGCCTTTTTGTATCATAAGCATAATCACTCTCATCATTAATAGCATGGATAACACCAATAGTATAGCAATTATTATATTCTTCCAAGCATGTGCCAAAAAGATTTTCAAGATCACAAGAAGTATCATTATCTTCCCAATCATAATCATCACAACAAGAAATAGGCATAACGAGATCATCATCAAGTGCATCATCTTCATTTTCATGAGGCACAGCAATAATAGGAGCAACTTTATTTGGGAGAGATACCTTTTTACCTCTCTTCCTTTTTCTTTTCTTCTTCTTTACCACATCGTGTGTGGGTTCAATCCTCTTTTTGGAGCTCCTTATTAATGAGATTGGTTGAATGGGAGGCTCCTCCTCGTTGCCTGATTCATCATAAGAGATAATAGGAGGATATTGGGAAGTCTCTTCCCTTTCATTAGTATTCTCTTCATCTTCTATTTGTTTCCTTTTCTTTATGTAGTTGGCAATATAAGGATTTTCAATGCAATTCACCACACAATACATATAAATATTCTCTAGATCAAAATCAAGAACTCTATCAAGATTAAACTTTGGAATACCCTCAGTTATACGTTTCATTTCTTCATAAGCCAAAAGAAGGCTAAGCTCTTTATGATGCTCAAGGGTAATGAAATTATCACAATGTTTGGACACGACTTGATCATGAAACAAATAGCATTGGAGCTTTAAATGACCATGTTCATTGCAAAGTTCACAAGGGGCACGAAAAATATTGAATCTTTCAGCACATTCATCTAGACTTTTTTGCAACAATTTAGTTTCTAAGTACTTATGCCTCTTACAATATCTATCTTCCCTATTCGGTGTGTACTTGCAAACCCAATCTACTCCACAAAAATTGACATGTTTATAGGAGGTATTTTCATCATAACTAGTGCAATCATCATTAGCATCATGGATATTCAAAGAATTCGTACTAACAACATTGCAATCATGCTCATCATTCAAAGATTTAGTGCCAAACATTTTGTAGATTTCTTCTTCTAGCACTTGAGCACAATTATCCTTTACATCATACTCACGAAAGATATTAAAAAGGTGAAGCGTATGAGACAAACTCAATTCCATTTTTTACAGTTTTCTTTTATAAACTAAACTAGTGATAAAAAAGAAATTAAAAGACTCGATTGCAAGATCTAAAGATATACCTTCAAGCACTCACCTCCCCGGCAACGGCGCCAGAAAAGAGCTTGATGTCTACTACACAACCTTCTTCTTGTAGACGTTGTTGGGCCTCCAAGTGCAGAGGTTTGTAGGACAGTAGCAAATTTCCCTCAAGTGGATGACCTAAGGTTTATCAATCCGTAGGAGGCGTAGGATGAAGATGGTCTCTCTCAAGCAACCCTGCAACCAAATAACAAAGAGTCTCTTGTGTCCCCAACACACCCAATACAATGGTAAATTGTATAGGTGCACTAGTTCGGCGAAGAGATGGTGATACAAGTGCAATATGGATGGTAGATAAAGGTATTTGTAATCTGAAATTATAAAAACAGCAAGGTAACTAATGGTAAAAGTGAGCGTAAACGGTATTGCAATGATAGGAAATAAGGCATAGGGTTCATACTTTCACTAGTGTAAGTCCTCTCAACAATACTAACATAATTGGATCATAAAATTGTCCCTCAACATGCAACAAAGAGTCACTCCAAAGTCACTAATAGCGGAGAACGAACGAAGAGATTATGGTAGGGTACGAAACCACCTCAAAGTTATTCTTTCCAATCAATCCGTTGGGCTATTCCTATAAGTGTCACAAACAACCCTAGAGTTCGTACTAGAATAACACCTTAAGATACAAATCAACCAAAACCCTAATGTCACATAGATACTTCAATGTCACCTCAAGTATCCGTGGGCATGATTATACGATATGCATCACACAATCTCAGATTCATCTATTCAACCAACACAAAGGACCTCAAAGAGTGCCCCAAAGTTCTACCGGAGAATCACGACGAAAACGTGTGCCAACCCCTATGCATAGGTTCATGGGAGGAACCAGCAAGTTGGTCACCAAAACATACATCAAGTGGCACGTGGTATCCCATTGTCACCACAGATATCCACGACAAGACATACATCAAGTGTTCTCAAGTCTTTAAAGACTCAATCCGATAAGATTACTTCAAAGGGGAAACTCAATTCATTACAAGAGAGAAGAGGGGGAGGAGAAACATAAGATCCAACTATAATAGCAAAGCTCGGGATACATCAAGATCGTGCCAAATCAAGAACACGAGAGAGAGAGAGAGATCAAACACATAGCTACTAGTACATACCCTCAGCCCCGAGGGAGAACTACTCCCTCCTCGTCATGGGGAGCACCGGGATGATGAAGATGGCCACCGGAGAAGGATTGCCCCCTCCGGCAGGGTGCCGGAACGGGTCTAGATTGAGTTTCGGTGGCTACGGAGGCTTCTAGCGGCGGAACTCCCGATCTATTGTTGCTCTGGAAGTTTTAGGGTATATGGAGTTATATAGGCAGAAGAAGCATGTCAGGGGAGCCACGGGGGCCCCACGAGGCAGGGGGGCGCGCCCTAGGGGGGTGGGCGCGCCCCCACCCTCGTGGTCAGCTCCCGTATCTTCTGACGTGGGGTCCAAGTCCATCAGGTGTGTTTTCTTCCAAAAATAACTTCTCTAGTTGATTTTGTTCCGTTTCGACTCCGTCTGATATTCCTTTTCTTCAAAACACTGAAATAGGCATAAAACAGCAAATCTGGGCTGGGCCTCCGGTTAATAGGTTAGTCCCAAAAATAATATAAAAGTCGATAATAAAGCCCAATATTGCCCAAAACAGTAGATAGTATAGCATGGAGCAATCAAAAATTATAGATATGTTGGAGACGTATAAGAGGCTTCTCAAGTTACTTAATGCTTTGCCTGATCATCCTCTTAAGAAACCCAAAATACTTGATATCTTTTATAATGGACTAACCGATGCTTCTAGAGATTACCTGGATAGTTGTGCTGGTTCTCTTTTCAGGGAAAGAACACCGGATGAAGCTGAAATTCTATTGAATAATATGTTGACAAATGAAAATAATTGGGCACCTCCTGAGCCAGCTCCTGAGCCAGCTCCTGCTCCAATTACTGAGCCTATTCCTAAACCAACTCCGAAGAAGAGAGGTGTTCTATTTCTCAGTCCCGAAGATATGCAAGAGGCAAAGAAATCTATGAAAGAGAAAGGTATTAAAGGTGAAGACGTTAAGAATTTACCTCCTATTGAAGAAATACACGGTCTTAATTCACCGCCTGTTGAAGAAACTTATGATCTCAATTCTTTATTTATTGAAGAACCTCCTGGCCCCGATATCCCGACACAGGTAGTAAAGGTAAATTCTCTCTATAGATACGATAAAGCTGAAGTTCCTCCTACTAAAATTGCTAGACAGTGCTTGGATGAGTTTGATAACTTTATGTTTAAGCAAGATGACTTCAATGCTTATTTTGGTAGACAATTAAAAGAAAATGCTTATATGATTACACGCTTGGGTGATTATATGGCCAATATTAAAGGTGAAGTTGAACTTGTTAGCAAACATGCTTCTATGGTTACCACGCAAGTAGAACAAGTGCTTAAAGCTCAAAAAGAAGTGCTTGATGAAATGAATAGTAAGAAAAATGATTATGCTGTTAGAGTGGCTACTAGAACTGGTAGAATGACTCAGGAACCTTTGTATCCTGAAGGCCACCCTAAGAGAATCGAGCAAGATTCTCAAAGAAATAATATTGATGTTCCTAGTTCTTCTAAAAAGAAGAAAAAGAAAAATGATAGAACTGTGCAAACTTCTAGTGAACCTATTGCTGAACCACCTGATAATCCAAATGATATCTCTATGTCTGATGCTGAAACACAATCTGGTAATGAACATGAACCTAATGAAAATATTAATGATGATGTTCATGATGATGCTCAACCTAGTAATGATAATGATATAGAAATTGAACATGTTGTTGATATTGATAACCCACAATCAAAGAATCAACGTTATGATAAAAGAGACTTTGTTGCTAGGAAACATGGTAAAGAAAGAGAGCCTTGGGTTCAGAAACCCATGCCTTTTCCTCCCAAACCATCCAAGAAAAAGGATGATGAGGATTTTGAGCGCTTTGCTGAAATGATTAGGCCTATCTTTTTGCGTATGTGATTAACGGATGTGCTCAAAACAAATCCTTATGATAAATATATGAAGGATATCATTACTAATAAAAGAAAGATACCGGAAGCTGAGATTTCCACCATGCTTGCTAATTATACTTTTAAGGGTGGAATACCAAAGAAACTTGGAGATCCTGAGTACCTATTATACCCTGCTCCATTAAAAGAAATTATATTAAAACTGCTTTATGTGATCTTGGAGCCGGTGTTAGTGTTATGCCTCTCTCTTTATATCGTAGACTTGACTTGAATAAGCTGACACCTATCGAAATATCTTTGCAAATGGCTGATAAATCAACTGCTATACCTGTCGATATTTGTGAGGATGTGCATGTTGTGGTTGCAAACGTTACTATTTTAATGGATTTTGTTATTCTTGATATTCCTGAGGATGATAGTATGTCTATTATTCTTGGAAGACCTTTTCTTAGTACTGCAGGGGCTATTATTGATTGCAACAAAGGCAATGTCACTTTTCATGTTAATGGTAATGAGCATACGGTACACTTTCCGAGGAAACAACCTCAAGCTCATAGTATCAATTCTATCGGAAAAATTCCATCAATTATATTTGGAGGTTTTGAATTTCCTCTTCCTACTGTCAAGAAGAAATATGATATACTTATTATTGGGGATGTGCATATCCCCGTTGAGGTAACCTAGTGTTATTCGAAATTTCTCCGGTTTCATGTTAATCGGAATGAGTTTGTTAACAAGACTTGATCAACCTTGTTAGTGGATTCCTTTTGACGAGCATGAGATGGATGAAACTAGAAGCACAACCTTCTGTACCCTCTCTATATTTTCTGTTATTTAGTAGAAATAAAGTAAAAATAGTATTTTTCTGTCTGTTTCCTGGCTTGTCCGTGTAATATAAAAATATCCCAAAAATAAAAGTTCTCAGAATGCCATGCCAATTTAATATGATTTTTTGGGAATATTTGAGGATTTACTGTGCAAAAATTACCGCGAGAGGAGCTGCCACCTGGCCACGAGGGTGGTGGGCGCCCCCCCTCTAGGGCGCGCCCCCTGCCTCGTGGGCCCACGGTGGCCCTCCTCCACTTATCCCATCACCCATTTTCTTCCTCTATCTCGCACAAACCCGAAAAACCAACTCAAGCATGAGTTCCAGCCACTTTTGCTGTGATTTTTGATCTCCTTGCTCAGAGCACCTCTCGCAAAACTGCTTGGGGAGATTGTTCCTTGGTATGTGACTCCTCCATTGGTCCAATTAGTTTGTTCTAGTGCTTTATTCTTTGCAAATTTGTGCTGCATAAGTGACCATGTTCTTGAGCTTGCATGTCAAATTTATATGGTTCTAAGTAGTTCTAATGCTTAATATAGGCTCTAGGCACTTGTAGGAGTAGTTGCTATCAGTTTTATTGAGTTTGATTTACTTTTATTTTGAAGTTACTAAAAAATTTCAGAATTTTTCAGAAAATGATGAGGAGATTATTGAGGGGCTCATCGAGCCAAAGCTCGAAGGAAAAGGCACCGAAGCCTAAGTATAATTTGCCGCGCACCACGGAGATTCGGGCGTGTTAATGGCCTTCTGATGATTTCTTAAGAGCAACCGGTATCTATGAAGATTTTCATGAATTGGCTCACAATGCAGGCCTCACCGCTTTCCTCCATGACCAATGCGATCAGTATCTCTTACTCACAAATACCTTTATGCAAAACTTTCATTTTCATTATAGGAACTCACCACCTATGGTGGAGTTTCATTTATATGATGAGAATAAGGAGATGTCACTTTATGATTTTTGTCAAATTTGTTTAGTCCCTCTTGAGGATAAGACAGAAGAACCACATCATGATGATGTGGTTGGGTTTATTGATACTATCACTGTAGGAGAAACTAGGAAGGTTTCCAATGCACGAATCACTAGCATACATTTTCCTGTTTTACGTTACTTTGCATTATTTGCTAGTCGTTGCTTAATTGGACGTGGAAACTATGGAAACCTTAGTATCCCTGATATAATTATTCTGCTCCACGGTTTATACAGTGATAACACTTTTAGTATGGGCGGTATTATTGCTAGACGGTTAAGTATGAACTGTACCAAAGGCCCCGTCTTTGGAGGCATCTATGTTACACGCCTAGCCGAACATACCTATTAGGCATGCTGAGAAGGAAGAAAAGGTGTTGCCCCGTGTTTATCTAGATCATAAAAGTATGGTGGCAAATGATTTTATTGTTAAGAGTAGGGTAGGAGAGCTTAAATATCAATTGTTCTTTAACAAACATCATCCTGAGACTATTATCCTGCATGCTCCTTCTTTGTTTGATTTGACTGTAGACACGTACCTTGTTTCGTTGACGGCTATTCACGCCTACCGGAACCCTGCACCAGCCGAGGAGCCAGAACCGGAACCACAGTTTGATCCTTCACGGCAGTCTAACTATCAGTGGGATCCGGAGATGATTGCCAGCCAGTGGCAATCGGAGTCTTCTTCCTCCTCATCGCAGTACGACCCCAGCTATTATTATGGATATCAGCCAGGCCAGCCCTGGTAATAAACCAACTTAGGCCAAAAGCCTAAGCTTGGGGGAGTACGTATTTCTCACCGACATTACATTTATGCTCACACACACTCATTACTAGATGTTGGTGCTCATACTTTTTCACTGTAATATCCATGCTAGTTTATTTTCTTTTTCCTGCTTTCTTCTTGTGTGTTTGTTAAACCTTAAGAAAAACGAAAAAAAATTAGTAGTAGTTTACATTTTTGTTGTAGTAGTAATAATTAAAAAAGAAAACCCAAAAATATTTCCCGTTCTTTTTTGCTTGTTGGGAGCTTTCCCGTGTAAATAGTTTTATTTCTTTTCTTTTCTTTGGGGGTCAGTAGGAGAAGACCATAATTAAATTGTTGAAGTGGCTCTTATATGCATTATTGTTGATTTAACCAAGAGCCCATATTGCCTTGTCTTCTCCTGTTTATTGAATGCTCGCAGATTCCAGCTTAGTCCAATGCACGTACACCCTTATTATTATTCACACCGTTCGGTCGTGCAAGTGAAAGGCAATTATGATGATATATGATGGACTGACTGAGATGAGAAAAGCTGGTATGAACTTGACCTCTTTTGTTTTTGTAAATATGATGAGCCCCTCGTTCTTGATTCAGCTTATTATGAATAAACATGTTTGCAATGACAATTAGAGATCATAGTTGCTTGTGCCATGCTTGATTAGCTATGAGTTATAATGATTTACCTTGTGTGCCAACATGCTATTGAGATGATTATGATGTGGTATGATGGGGTGGTATCCTCCTTTGAATGATTTAAGTGACTTGACTTGGCACATGTTCACGCATGTAGTTGAAACAAATCAACATAGCCTTCACGATATTTATGTTCATGGTGGATTATATCCTACTCATGCTTGAATCCAATGTTTATTAATTTTAATGCATGTACATGGCTGTTGTCGCTCTCTAGTTGGTCGCTTCCCAGTCTTTTGCTAGCCTTCACTTGTACTAAGCGGGAATACTGCTTATGCATCCAATCCCTTAAACCCCAAATGTTATTCCAGATGAGTCCACTATACCTTCCTATATGCGGTATCTACCAGCCGTTCCAAGTAAATTTGTATATGCCAAACTCCAAACCTTCAAATAAACATTCTGTTTTGTATGCTCAAATAGCTCATGTATCAACCAAGGCTGTCCTTATCTTCCGTGTTAGGCGGGTTATTCTCAAGAGGAGTGGACTCCGCTCCTCACTCACGAGAAAATGGCTGGTCACTAGGATGCCCAGTCCCATGCTTTATGCAAACTAAATCAAAATGAATTTCAAACAAAACTCCCCCTGGGACCTGATGTATGTTGGAGGCACTTGTTGTTTCGAGCAAGCCATGGATTGATGTTTGTTGGTGGAGGGGGAGTATAAACTTTACCATTCTGTTTGGGAACCGCCTATAATGTGTGTAGCATGGAAGATATCGCCATCTCTTGGTTGTTATGTTGACAATGAAAGTATACCGCTCAAAATACAATTTATCTCTATTGCAAAACCGAGCTCTGGCACCTCTACAAATCCCTGCTTCCCTCTACGAAGGGCCTATCCATTTACTTTTATGTTGAGTCATCACTCTCTTATTAAAAACCACTAGCTGGAGAGCACAACTGTCATTTGCATTCATCACTATTAATTTATGTTGGGTGTGTCTATGATTGGATCTATTTTACCATGAATTACAATGTCTAGTCAGTCCTTGATCTTTAAAGGTGCTCTGCATTTATGTTTTGCGGTCTCAGAAAGGGCTAGCTTGATACCATCTTGTTATATCATATTATGATTGTTTTGAGAAAGTGTTGTCATCCGAGATTTATTATTATGACTTGCTAGTTGATTATGCTATTGATATGAGTAATTATGAGACCTGAGAATTATTGCAAATGTGGTTAGTTATGATCTATGCTGAAAACTTCAATGCTGGCTTGACATAGTTACAACAACAAGAGTATACAGAGTTTGTAAAAGTTTTTCTTTCTTTCTTTCAGTTTGTCAACTGAATTGCTTGAGGACAAGCAAGGGTTTAAGCTTGGGGGAGTTGATACGTCTCCGTCGTATCTACTTTTCCAAACACTTTTGCCCTTGTTTTGGACTCTAACTTGTATAATTTGAATGGAACTAACCCGGACTGACACTGTTTTCAGCAGAATTACCATGATGTTGTTTTATGTGCAGAAAACAAATATTCTCGGAATGACCTGAAACTCCACGGAACATCTTAGAAAAAATAATAAAAAATCATCGCCAAAGATGAAGACCAGGGGCCCACACCCTGTCCACGAGGGTGGGGGGCGCCCCCCCTCTAGGGCGCGCCCCCTACCTCGTGGGCCCCCTGGATGCCCTCCGACGCCAACTCCAACTCTATATATTTGCTTTCGGAGAGAAAAAAATAAGGGAGAAGAAATCATCGCGTTTTATGATACGGAGCCGCCGCGAAGCCCTAAAACCTCTCGGGAGGGCTGATCTGGAGTCCGTTCGGGGCTCCGGAGAGGGGGATTCATCGTCGTCGTCGTCATCAACCATCCTCCATCACCAATTTCATGATGCTCACCGCCGTGCGTGAGTAATTCCATCGTAGGCTTGCTGGACGGTGATGGGTTGGATGAGATTTATCATGTAATCGAGTTAGTTTTGTTAGGGTTTGATCCCTAGTATCCACTATGTTCTGAGATTGATGTTGCTATGACTTTGCTATGCTTAATGCTTGTCACTAGGGCCTGAGTGCCATGATTTCAGATCTGAACCTATTATATTTTCATGAATATATGTGAGTTCTTGATCCTATCTTGCAAGTCTATAGTCACCTACTATGTGTTATGATCCGGCAACCCCGAAGTGACAATAATCGGGACCACTCCCGGTGATGACCATAGTTTGAGGAGTTCATGTATTCACATGTGCTAATGCTTTGTTCTGGTTCTCTATTAAAAGGAGGCCTTAATATCCCTTAGTTTCCAATAGGACCCCGCTGCCACGGGAGGGTAGGACAAAAGATGTCATGCAAGTTCTTTTCCATAAGCACGTATGACCATATACGGAACACATGCCTACATTACATTGATGAATTGGAGCTAGTTCTGTGTCACCCTATGTTATGACTGTTACATGATGAACCGCATCCGGCATAATTATCCATCACTGATCCAGTGCCTACAAGTTTTCCATATACTGGTTTACGCTTATTTGCTTTTCCGCTGCTACTATTACAATCACTACAAAATACCAAAAATATTTACTTTTGCTTGCACTACTCTTTTGTTACCGTTACCACCACTATCATATTACTGTGCTACTAAACACTTTGCTGCAGATACTAAGTTTCCAGGTGTGGTTGAATTGACAACTCAGCTGCTAATACTTGAGAATATTCTTTGGCTCCCCTTGTGCCGAATCAATAAATTTGGGTTGAATACTCTACCCTCGAAAGCTGTTGGGATCCCCTATACTTGTGGGTTATCAGTAATGCTCAAATTGTCAAGTTTTTATGGTCCGCATTTGAATATATGCTAACACCCGTTTTGAAAAAACTGATAACTGATATGTCCCATGTCTGTGTTTTCTTGAATGAGAAAACCGACTTTGCTGTGTTAATTAGGACAGGTTGATGCTATCTTTTGTCTGTGTGTGCGATTGTTCTTCCCTGGTATTACCTCTTAGTCTGGTGCTTATTTTTTGTAGTAGAAAATGTTGGCTACATTTTCACCCACTTGTGAATTCTATATTAGGCTTTGTTTGGGTTATTAGGCTCTATTTGGGTTACATGATCTCTATTAGGTTATTGTCTGAACTGAACTGCAATTTAGTTGTTATTTTGCTTGCAATGTGAACCTCATGTGTATTCTCTATGATATGTATATTATTCAAAACCTGATATGTGTATTGAAAACTTTATATTTAATTTTTGGATCGTTAATCCCTTAATCATATTGCTTTAGGGAAATGACGCCACCACCACCACCATGCCGACGGTGCAAGTCAAGGTGCACCAGCAGCCTTGCAACTGGCACGTTGTTCGGTGCTACCTCTTGAGCTTGCGTTGGATTTCACCGAAGAGGAAAGGATGATGCAGCAGAGTAGCGTAAGTATTTCCCTCAGTTTTTGAGAACCAAGGTATCAATCCAGTAGGAGGCCACGCTCAAGTCCCTCGTACCTGCACAAAATGATAGCTACTCGCAACCAACGCGATTAGGGGTTGCCAATCCCTTCACGGTCACTTACGAGAGTGAGATCTGATAGATATGATATTTTTGGTATTTTTGGTATAAAGATGCAAAGTAAAAGTGAAAGGTAAAGTAAAAGCAAAGCAAGATTAAAGTGATGGAGATTGATATGATGAGAATAGACTCGGGGCCATAGGTTTCACTAGTGGCTTCTCTCAAGAGCATAAGTATTCTACGGTGGGTGAACAAATTACTATTGAGAAATTGACAGAATTGAGCATAGTTATGAGAATATCTAGGCATGATCATGTATATAGGCATCACGTCCGTGACAAGTAGACCGAAATGATTCTGCATCTACTACTATTACTCCACTCATCGATCGCTATCCAGCATGCATCTAGAGTATTAAGTTAAAAACAGAGTAACGCTTTAAGCAAGATGACATGATGTAGAGAGATAAATTCATGCAATATGAAATAAACCCCATCTTGTTATCCTCGATGGAAACGATGCAATACGTGCCTTGCTGTCCCTTCTGTCACTGGAAAAGGACACCGCAAGATCGAACCCAAAGCTAAGCACTTCTCCCATGGCAAGAACTACCAATCTAGTTGGTCAAACCAAACAGATAATTCGAAGAGACTTGCAAAGATAACCAATCATGCATAAAAGAATCCAGAGAAGATTCAAATATTATTCATAGATAGACTTGAACATAAACCCACAATTCATCGGTCTCAACAAACACACCGCAAAAAGAAGATTACATCGAATAGATCTCCACAAGAGAGGGGGAGAAGTTTGTATTGAGATCCAAAAAGAGAGAAGAAGACATCTAGCTACTAACTATGGACCCGAAGGTCTGAGGTAAACTACTACACTTCATCAGATGGGCTATGATGATGTAGAAGCCCTCCGTGATGACGGCCCTCTTCCGGCGGAGCTCCGAAACAGGCCCCAAGATGGGATCTCGTGGATACAGAAAGTTGCGGCGGCGGAATTAGGTTTTTGGCTCCTGTTCTGATCGTTTGGGGGTACGTAGGTATATATAGGAGGAAGGAGTACGTTAGTGGAGCACCGAGGGGCCCACGAGGCAGGGGGCGCGCCCTAGGGGGGGCGCCCCCACCCTCGTGACCGCCTCTTTGACTCCTTGGAGTAGGGTCCAAGTCTCCTGGATCACGTTCGGTGAGAAAATCACGTTCCCGAAGGTTTTATTCCGTTTGGACTCCGTTTGATATTCCGTTTCTTCGAAACACTGAAATAGGCAAAAAAACAGCAATTCTGGGCTGGGTCTCCGGTTAATAGGTTAGTCCGAAAAATAATATAAAAGTGGAAAATAAAGCGCAATATAGTCCAAAACAGTAGATAATATAGCATGGAGCAATCAAAAATTATAGGTACGTTGGAGACGTATCAGGCATCCCCAAGCTTAATTCCTGCTTATCCTCGAGTAGGTAAATGATAAAAAGAGAATTTTTGATGCGGAGTGCTACTTGGCATAATTTCAATGCAAATCTTCTTAATTGTGGTATGAATATTCAGATTAGGAAGATTCAAGACAAAACTTCATATTAACACAGAGAATAATAATACTTCAAGCAAACCAACAAAGCAATTATGTTTTCTTAAAGTAACATGGCCAAAGAAAGTTCATCCCCACAAAATCATATAGTTTAGTCATGCTCCATTTTCGTCACACAAGAATGCTCTCATCATGCACAACCCCGATGACAAGCCAAGCAATTGTTTCATACCTTAATAATTTCAAACTCATAAAATTTCACGCAATACATGAGCGTGAGCCATCGATATAGCACTATGGGTGGAATAGAATAATGATGGGGGTTATGTGGAGAAGACAAAAAAGGAGAAAGTCTCACATCAACGAGGCTAATCAACGGGCTAAGAAGATGCCCATCGATTGATGTTAATGCAAGGAGTAGGGATTGCCATGCAACGGATGCACTAGAGCTATAAATGTATGAAAGCTCAACAAAAGAAACTAAGTGGGTGTGCATCCAACTTGCTTGCTCACGAAGACCTAGGGCACTTGAGGAGGCCCATTGTTGGAATATACAAGCCAAGTTCTATAATAAAAAATTCCCACTAGTATATGAAAGTGATAACTCAAGAGACTCTCTATATGAAAAACATGGTGCTACTTTGAAGTACAATATATGAGACTCGCTATATGAAGAACATGGTGCTACTTTGAAGCACAAGTGTGGAAAAAGGATAGTAGCATTGCCCCATTTTTATTTATTTTCTTTATTTTGGGCCTTCTTTTTTTTTCTTTGGCCTTTCTCTTTTTTTTATTTGGGACAATGCTCTATTAATGATGATCATCACACTTCTATTTATTTACCACTCAATGATTACAACTTGATACTAGAACAAAGTATGACTCTATATGAATGCCTCTGGCGGTGTACCGGGATTGCGATGAATCAAGAGCGACATGTATGAAAAATTATGAACGGTGGCTTTGCCACAAATACGATGTCAACTACATGATCATGCAAAGCAATATGACAATGATGAATGTGTCATGATAAACTGGACGGTGGAAAGTTGCATGGCAATATATCTCGGAATGGCTATGGAAATGCCATAATAGGTAGGTATGGTGGCTGTTTTGAGGAAGATATAAGGAGGTTTATGTGTGACAGAGCGTATCATATCACGGGGTTTGGATGCACCGGCGAAGTTTGCACCAACTCTCGATGTGAGAAAGGGCAATGCACGGTACGGAAGAGGCTAGCAAGGATGGAAGGGTAAGAGTGCGTATAATCCATGGACTCAACATTAGTCATAAAGAACTCACATACTTATTGCAAAAATCTACAAGTCATCAAAAACCTTGGCACTACGCGCATGCTCTAGAGGGATAGATTGGTAGGAAAAGACCATCGCTCGTCCCCGACCGCCACTCATAAGGAGGACAATCAAATAACACCTCATGTTTCAAATTTGTTGCATAACGTTTACCATACGTGCATGCTACGGGACTTGCAAACTTTAACTCAAGCACTTCTCAAATTCACAATTACTCTACTAGCATGACTTTGATATTACTACCTCCATATCTCAAAACAATTATCAACCATCCAACGTTTCTTAGTATTCAACACACTCAAAAGAAAGTTTCACAAATCTTGAATACCAAGCATGTTATTATTAAGCAAATTACCATGCTATTAAGACTCTCAAAATAATTTAAGTGAAGCATGAGAGATCAATAGTTTCTTTAAAACAAATCCACCACCATGCTCTAAAAGATCTAAGTGGAGCACATAGAGCAAAATTATAACGCTCAAAAGATATAAGTGAAGCACATAGAGCAAAACTACTTACCTCAAAAGATATAAGTGAAGCACATAGAGTATTCTATCAAACTCTAATTCATATATGGCTCTCTCAAAAGGTGTGTGCAGCAAGGATGATTGTGTTATACTAACAACCAAAGACACAAATAATACAAGACGCTCCAAGCAAAACACATATCATGTTGGTGAATAAAAATATAGTTTCAAGTAAATTACCGATGGAAGTGGACGAAAAGAGGGGATGCCTTCCGGGGCATCCCCAAGCTTTGAATTTTTGGTGTCCTTGGATTATCTTGGGGGTGCCATGGGCATCCCCAAGCTTAGGCTCTTGCCACTCCTCGTTCCATAATCCATCACAAGAATTCACCCAAAACATGAAAACTTCACAACACAAAACTTAAAGTAGAAAACTCATGAGCTCCATTAGCGAAAGAAAACAAAAGACCACTTCAAGGTACTGTAATGAACTCATTCTTTATTTATATTGGTGTTAAACCTACTGTATTCCAACTTCTCTATGGGTTATAAACTATTTTACTAACCATAGATTCATCAAAATAACCAAACAACACACGAAAAACAGAATCTGTCAAAAACAGAACAGTTTGTAGTAATCTGTAGCTAGCGCAAGATCTGGAAACCCAAAAATTCTAAAATAAATTTCTGGACGTGAGGAATATATCTATTAATCATCTGCAAAAATAATTAACTAAATAGCACTCTCCAAATAAAAATGACAGCAGTTCTCATGAGTGCTAAAGTTTCTGTTTTTTTACAGCAAGTTCAACAAGACTTTCTCCAAGTCTTCCCAACGGTTCTACTTGGCACAAACACTAATTAAACAAAAAAATTACAACCAAAACAGAGTCTAGATGATTTCTTTATTACTAAACAGGAGGAAAAAGCAAGGAATAAAAAATAAAATTTGGTTGTCTCCCAACAAGCGCTATCGTTTAACGCCCCTAGCTAGGCATAAAAGCGAAGATAGATCTAGGTATTGCCATCTTTGGTAGGCAATTCTTCGATGAGGCATCTATTTCCCTTCGGAATTTCTTTATTCCTAGTAATTATCAAACTTTTAGGCACAAAATTGAAAAAATCATTTGTAGCAATTGGTTCCTTAATGATAGCAAAAAGATTGGGATGAATACTTATAAATTTAAGATCCGCAGTTTCCTTACTAGATGATTCACCCTTATTTTTAGGAACATACATAAGCATGGAAATTTTAGTAGGACTTGGAGTATTCTTTACGGAAGAAAAAGCGGTTCCCAAGTTTGTAATAATACCCTCAAGTTTGTCAATTCTAGTAGAACCAAGTTTATCTTCTCTTTAACTATGGGTTCCTTTTCCTTAATATTTTTCAAAGTCATTCCTACCTTAGATCCATATTGAGTAATTTGATTGTGGATATTTTATCTAGATTTTCAATTAATTCAATAGTAGCAACTTTATTTTCGATAATTTCAAGTCTTTGCATAACATGCTTCAAAGTTAACATAGTTCCATTAACCAAAAGAGGTGGTGAGACAAATAAATCTAACATAGCTTTATAAGAATCAAAAGTATGGCTACCCAAGAAATTCCCTCCGGTAATGGTATCGAGGGTATATCTATACCAAGGATTAACACCTACATAAAAATTGCGGAGAAGAACTGGAGTAGATTGCTTCCTGGTAGATCTAGTTTGAGCATTGCAAATTCTATACCAAGCATCTTTTAGATTTTCTCCCTCCCTTTGTTTAAAATTTAGAACCTCATTCTCGGGAGATAACGGAGAAGATAAGAGACTAGCCATGACGACAAGCAAACAAACTAGCACACGAGCAAACAAGAAGGCAAAAGAGAGGCGGAGAAGGAGAAGGAGATTGGGAAAGAGAGGGCGAATAAAACGGCAAGGGTGAAGTGGGGGAGAGGAAAACGAGAGGCAAATGGCAAATAATGTAATGCGAGAGATAGGGATTGTGATGGGTACTTGGTATGTTGACTTTTTGCATAGACTCCCCGGCAACGGCGCCAGAAATTCTTCTTGCTACCTCTTGAGCTTGCATTGGATTTCCCCGAAGAGGAAAGGATGATGCAGCAGAGTAGCGTAAGTATTTCCCTCAGTTTTTGAGAACCAAGGTATCAATCCAGTAGGAGGCCACGCTCAAGTCCCTCGTACCTGCACAAAACGATAGCTACTCGCAACCAACGCGATTAGGGGTTGTCAATCCCTTCATGGTCACTTACGAGAGTGAGATCTGATAGATATGATATTTTTGGTATTTTTGGTATAAAGATGCAAAGTAAAAGTAAAAGGTAAAGTAAAAGCAAAGCAAGATTAAAGTGATGGAGATTGATATGATGAGAATAGACCCGGGGGCCATAGGTTTCACTAGTGGCTTCTCTCAAGAGCATAAGTATTCTACGGTGGGTGAACAAATTACTGTTGAGCAATTGACAGAATTGAGCATAGTTATGAGAATATCTAGGCATGATCATGTATATAGGCATCAGGTTCGTGACAAGTAGACCGAAATGATTCTGCATCTACTACTATTACTCCACTCATCGACCGCTATCCAGCATGCATCTAGAGTATTAAGTTAAAAACAGAGTAACGCTTTAAGCAAGATGACATGATGTAGAGAAATAAATTCATGCAATATGAAATAAACCCCATCTTGTTATCCTCGATGGCAATGATGCAATACGTGCCTTGCTGCCCCTTCTGTCACTGGGAAAGGACACCGCAAGATCGAACCCAAAGCTAAGCACTTCTCCCATGGCAAGAACTACCAATCTAGTTGGCCAAACCAAACGGATAATTCGAAGAGACTTGCAAAGATAACCAATCATGCATAAAAGAATTCAGAGAAGATTCAAATATTATTCATAGATAGACTTGAACATAAACCCACAATTCATTGGTCTCAACAAACACACCGCAAAAAGAAGATTACATCGAATAGATCTCCACAAGAGAGGGGGGGAACTTTGTATTGAGATCCAAAAAGAGAGAAGAAGCCATCTAGCTACTAACTATGGACCCGAAGGTATGAGGTAAACTACTCACACTTCATTGAAGGGGCTATGATGATATAGAAGCCCTCCGTGATGACGGCCCTCTTCCGGCGGAGCTCCGGAACAGGCCCCAAGATGGGATCTCGTGGATATAGAAAGTTGCGGTGGTGGAATTAGGTTTTTGGCTCCTGTTCTGATCATTTGGGGGTATGTAGTTATATATAGGAGGAAGGAGTATGTCGGTGGAGCACCGAGGGGCCCACGAGGCAGGGGGCGCGCCCCCCACCCTCGTGACTGCCTCTTTGACTCCTTGGAGTAGGGTCCAAGTCTCCCGGATCACGTTCCCAAAGGTTTTATTCCGTTTGGACTCCGTTTGATATTCCGTTTCTTCGAAACACTGAAATAGGCAAAAAAGCCCAGCAATTCTGGGTTGGGCCTCCGGTTAATAGGTTAGTCCCAAAAATTATATAAAAGTAGAAAATAAAGCCCAATATAGTCCAAAACAGTAGATAATATAGCATGGAGCAATCAAAAATTATAGATACGTTGGAGACGTATCATTCGGCATCTACTACCAGTCGAGTTTTCTTCATGCGGCGATAATAAATTATATGAAACTAGTAACCACTATTTTGTTTTTAGTGTTATTGGCATTAATGCATCGTGTATATATCATTTTGCTTTTTGCACACAGATCGTCCCATGCAATGTGAGGTCAGAATTCAACAAGTTGACCGAAGACTCTGTGACCTTTGAGGCTCCTGGGGGCCCCTACACTATGGAGGTCGAGAAATGATGAAATATGACGCAAGTGGGAGGAGATGGATGGGTCCGTTTCATCGCCCACATGCGTATCACCGGTGGTGAGTTGATCAGCTTCTCCTTCAGAGCAGAAAGACCCAAGTTGGCCGTGATTTATGTCAACAAAGCAGAAGATGATGAAGATGATGAGGATGATGACGACCCACTTGGTGAAGCCATCGTTTCTCAAAGAATGAGGTTGAGCTAGGAGGAGGTGTGCAACCTATGGGACATCATTCCGCCACGTGCTGACTTCGTCGGGGTGCCATTCGTGACCCGCCTGACAAGTACCATGGTTGATCGGCATATCATGGTATGTTGCATTTACTGTAGTAATTTGATGATATGCTTTATTGTTATACTTAGTGTAGAGTCCGATGATATATATGCTTAGTGAATCTTATATGCTTAGTGAATCTTATATGCTCAGTAAATCCGATAATCTATATGCTTAGTGAATCCGATGATATATATGCTTAGTGAATCTTATATGCTTAGTGAATCCAATGATATATATGCTTTATTGTTATACTTAGTGTAGAAATGTAGTACTGTCTTTTGATAGTGTAGAATGTGTGAGGCTACTTATTAATTGATATGTTTTTCTTATTTAGAATTTGCCAAAGAGCCTATCTGAGAGTTTTGGTATCAAGCCTGATGAAGAAGGCTCTGCTGAAATACGCCTTACCGCGAGGGGCTCCATCACCACTTGTGCGTACGGCGTGGACACGGACGGTCGCACACACTTCAACTCGGTTGGGTGGAAGAGCTTCCTCGTCGGCAAGAATCTTCATGTTGGACAGGCAATCCTAATTACTATCAGAAACACCCACCGCCCAGGCTTGAGGATGATTGTCGTCATCGATATCATCTAGAACTACATATGCTTGTGAGATCTATCCATGCATGCATGTGGATGCTGAACCATATATATGCTAGTATGACTACCTAGTAGACTTATCAAGTATGATCTATCCATGCATTGTTGACTACTATGTATGAGTTTGTGAGATTGTGTGGTTATATTAAATGTGGTATTTGTCGTTAATGCTTGTGAGATTGTTCTGTGAACTTAGTTTATTTGCACTGGACTTGTCTTGATTTCCATGAATATTGCCTTTGACTCTTTTTTTATTTTTAATTTCTATTTACCTAGTTGTAGCGCGGGAAGAAAATAGGGTGCTATTACTATGTGATCATAGTAGTAGCGTTGGTAGAGAAAGAGGCGCTACTAAGTATTTTAGCTATATCGCTTGTTTAGAAACACACTACTGCTAAATAATAGCTGTAGCGCCCTAGCAGTAGCGCGGGTCCCCGCGCTACTGCTATGTAAAAAAACCAGCGCCACTAGTAAGGTTTTCTCTAGTGGTGATTGTATGGGCTACCAAGATGGATCCAAAATCAAGAATTTCTTACTTGAAAATTTATGGGTGAGAAATCAGGTATAACCTCAGCACCTCCGTATAACATGCAAGGTGAGGAGTATGGAGCAGTGACACGAGTTGTGAAACTTTGAGGCAGATTTTATACCTGTAACATGCAAGGTCGAGTTAGCTATGTAGATCAAATTAGGCTAATTAAATTTGTGAGGCAAGCTGAGGCTGATTCCGAGAACGAAGAGCACCTATTATTCCTCTCGAGTGCAAGCCATGCCCACTGGCTGGTCAGGCTCCACGCTGGAGCAAAGGGAGGAGGTCCTATCCTTGGTGGAGCTGCTACGACCCCAGGTGCGCATGGAGTGCATCCGCGGACGAGCGAATCCGATGTGCACGGCCGAGCGAAGCTGATGTGGGGCACCGGAAGTCGCTGCTGTGGTTCCGTCAACCCGCGGCGGGTCTGTTGTGGCGTGATCCGGGGTGGCGTCGTGGTCAGGTGAAGCCGATGCGGTGCAATGGGGAGGCGCTACGGGTGCCGTCAACGCGCTGCAGGCCCGCAGCGGCGCCGTCCAGGCGTGGTGTGGTAGCGCGGCATCGATCTCCAACTTGTGCATGCTGGCATAGCAAGGAATGTGGGAGGACTGTGACAGGGAAGGGATTCATCCTGTGGAGTTTATATATAGGAATGGCAAAAGATATACGTGAGCATTGGAACATGAAGAGGAGAAGACAGTGCAAATTAGTCTCGTAGGCTTCCATCAGTTTCGGCGAGCACTTAATAATGGGATGCATGTGGGCAAGAGTAACGGTCTGCATGTGCTTGCTAGTTATTATAGCCTGGTCGGGTCATAAGCCTTGTGTGCGTTCATTTTTCTAGTTGATTTGGTGAAATATTTGAGCATTTAGTATTGGGTTGCATGTGCTTGCATGTGCCATCTTTTCTAATATTAAGAGCTGATGATGTGGCAGGGTTGCTTAGGTGGATAGCTTGCATGATGAGTTAGTGGGTTGCTCCTATTTAGTATTGATGATGTGGCATGGTGATAATGTGGATAGTGTGCATGTTGAGAGAATAGATAGAAGTGGGGAGCAACTTCTTAAAAACTAGATGACTCTCCGCGCGTTGCTGCGGATATTTTTATTGCTAAATGTTTTAGTGTGGAGAAATAAACCATGCAAAATAAAATAAAATAATGATTTCCTGTCCATCAAAACATTTTCGGCAAACATATCTTTCAAAGGGTGTACATACTTGCTTGCGTAGATCGAAGACAGTAATGTTAATACAAAGAATTCGAAACGAAGAAGCCTTTCAATGATAACACTTGTCTGTTAGATACATGAAAAGAGTGCATCAAAATCAGCATAGCTATAGCTGAATGTAAAAGGAATAAATTTGGATGTTGGATCCATGTATGTGCTGCTATTTTGTTTCCTGAGCTATTTTTTTGGAGTATGTGAACAGGACCACAACACCTTGAATTTCAGAATCGTCGTTGTCCCGGTTGTAAGCTTATCACTGATAGAAAAGAGCAACCTAGATGGCTTCCTCCCTACCTGAGCTGCAGAGACGGGTGGGCTAAAAACACAAACATTGCCATGCTAGAAGATTAGAAATCGTTGAATACTCACCTCATATACGCCAAGTGAGAGCAGATCTATATACAATTACAACCTGGCAAAGATGGGGCCTGGATCCAGCATTCCTCCAAGCTGTCAGAATGAATGTTTCAGTTTTACAGCTTCCTCTGATGCTGTTTGTTTTGGCCCATGGAGCTAAATAAACTGGCCTGAACACATCGAGTAAAAAGCAATCTCACGCGTTTCAAATTACCAAGGAACAAATAATTCACAGTCCAGAATATATATCACATGAATAAAATCCATCCCAACATTTTGTACATGGAGTTCTCAATAGCAGTATGATAATCTCTTCTTTTTTGGTTAACTTGGTTAATCTGGTCATGTATGCAACATGGCTATAGAAGGGGTATGCAGAAACAGATCATGCAGTACATAGTAAGATGAGAATGTAATAATTCGCAACCAGTAAGGCAACCCAACCTCACGCTCACCTGAATCCAGAAAATACACAAATGCACACCCGTCAGTGCATATTAGAAACAAAAAGACAATCAGATTTGCCTTGATTCACTGGATCGTAAAACCAACAGCGCCGGCATTCATATAGACACAAAGCAGGGGAATAATCTGTACACACAACACACATGTCAGCACCGGAACAGATCGACAGGCATAACCTAGGCATGGTCGGACGGAGGCAACTTACATACGTGTAGAGCGCATCATGTAACCCTTGAACATGTACTGCGGCTCTTGCTTGCCCTCGAGGATGTTGATGCCCTTCTGCATGTCCACCCATCCTCCAGATTGATCGTCTTGTGATCCTGCCCTGGCTCGGCAAGCCTCGCTGCCGGTTCTATCCCCGATGGCGGCCCCAAACCCTAGTGAGGATGGGTTCTAGTGCAACTACCACCGCCTGGGACTTGTGTCGCTTAGGCAAAGATGGGGAGATGGGAAACGGGGAGGCCAACTTATCAGGAGCGATTCCAGGGCAGACGTTTCGATTGGAGAAAGGCTCTCTTCAGCTCCCGCGGGTCTAGGAAGGAGAAGCGAACGGAAGGGATCTCGCCTTTAACGTACGGAAGAGATCAAGTCTTCTGTAGATCAATTCAAAGAATAAATATTAGCTATAGATGAGGTGAGGTGGCATGTGGGGGCATGTGTGATGATGTGGATAGGCTGCATGTCAAGAGAAATAAGATAGTGAGGATCAACTATTTAAGTATTATAGATGTTAGATATGTTTCAGCAACCATCCCCCTGACCTCTCAGGATTCAAGACTACTGCAAGGATATACTCCTTCCTTGGTTACAAGAGGGAGTATTAGCGAGTTCAAAGGGTACTGAGACTAGATGGTGATGATCCGACAGCGGTGGAAACCCGGAGGATCAGGGAACTTGTCCAAACAGCCTTGGCTCAGCAAGAGACCTACTTCTACAGCCGGGACAGGATTCACTCAACTCCTCCGCCCTGGTTAGCTCCGCCTCATCAAAACCGGAGCCCGAGTTACAGTAGACACATGGAGTTAGAGGCCTTGTCAAGTAGCGCTCAGCGCCGGAACCAAACCGGCGGGTATAACCCGGTTCAGGATCGGATACGTCAGGAGGACGAGCGGGCGGCTCAACAAGCGGCTCAGCTAGCAGCCCAACAGGACTCACCGGCTTACCCAACGACTTGCGTTGAGGCGGGTGTTGCTACTAGAACCGGAGGAGTTCCTTGTCTGGTACCGGCTCTACGTAATGTACGTCTGCCCAAGGATTTCAAGGGACCTCGAAAGGTGCTGAATTATACGGCCAATTTACAGCCTGGGGCGTGGATTGAAAGTTACGAGATGGCCATGGAGCTGCTGGAGGTTAGTGATGAAGCGATGGCTAAATACTTCACCATGATGTTGGACGGAACGGCCCGTTCTTGGTTAAAGGGTTTGCCACCCAATTCCATTGGTTCATGGGCGGAGCTAAAGGCCCGTTTCATCCAGGACTTCAAGGACACCTGGAAGCAGCCTATGTCGATTGTGGACCTGACAAATTGTAAGCAGGAGGAAGGTGAATCTACGACTCATTGAGTGCGCCGGGTCAAAGATATAATACATTCATCGGACAAGATGGATGCCGGCTTAGCAGTTCTCATGCTGGAGAAGAATTGCCGCTTTGAGCCTCTGAGACAGAAACTGGGGCGCCTTAAGCGTGATTGCAACAATATGGGGACGCTGATGGCGGCTTTAGTCAAGTATGCCGATTCTGATAGTACCAAGGATCCCGCGTCTGATGAGGAAAAGACAGGGAAGGGAAAGAAGAACGGTAATGGAAAGGGTCAGCAGCATAACCCGGCGAGTCAAGGAGGCAATAAGCGTAAGGCGGACGGTAACCCGGAATTTATGGCCAATGCACAGGGTAACAATCAGAAGCGCAAAGGAAAGCCACCCCCTCGGTTTGGCGGGTCAGGTCCGTCTCTTGAGCAACTACTCAATGAGCCCTGCCCGAAACATGGCACCTGGGAACGACCAACGACTCATTTATGGAAGGATTGCGCAATCATGAAGGCTTTTAAGAATTCTAATACGTTTGATGGCAATCAAGGCCCAGACGGCGCCTCAGGAGCTGGCGGCTTTCATGGCCCGGGCGGCGGTTTAGGATCCGGTTTTCAGGGAAGCCAGGGTGGTTATAATCAACAGCAGTCTGGTCAAGGAGGTCAGCAGCAGCAGCAGCAGTCGGGTTATCAGAGCCATCCAAAACAGCTAAACAGTGGGCAGTATCACGTGTTTACCACAAGTTTGTGTAAACGTGATCAGAAAGTTCATAGGAGGGCGGTGAATTCTGTTGAGCCGGCAGCCCCTCGTTACTTGAGGTGGTCGGAACAGCCTATTGACTGGAGCAGGGAGGATCACCCTCCCCGGGTTGATAATCCGGGTCAACTGGCCCTGGTAGTGGCACCACAGGTTGGTGGTTATAAATTTACTAAGGTGCTCATGGATGGAGGTAGAAGCATCAACATCCTCTATTACGAGACCTTTCGACGCATGTGCTTAACTGACAAGAATTTAAAGACTTCCAACACCGTCTTCCATGGAGTGGTGCCTGGTAAATCGGCGTATCCTGTGGGTAAGATTGAGCTAGAGGTGGCCTTTGGAGACGAGCATGATTCTAGGGCGGAAAAGTTAACTTTTGAAGTGGTAAAAATCAAGAGTCCATATCACGCTTTGTTCGGGCGCCCGGCTTATGGCAAGTTCATGGCGCGGACGTGTTATGTTTAGTTACAGCTCAAGATGCCGGGTTACAAGGGTACCATCACCGTGCATGGAAGCTGAAAGGTGGCCCTGGAATGCGAAGAAGGCGATGCGGCTTATGCCGAGTCTGTCTGTGCAGCAGAGGTGCTCAAATTTTATCAAGATAACGTTGACCCGGCGGATATGACCTCTCTCAAGAAGCCGACTACGGAGCATGACCCGGCCATGAAGTTTAAATCGGCTGCAGAGACTAAGCTTGTTGATTTTACTCCGGGCGATTCGTCTAAGCAATTCAGCATCAGTGCCAACTTGGATCCTAAAAGGAAAGCACGCTCATCGAGTTCATCCGTGAGAACCGGGACATCTTTGCATGGAAGCCTTCTAACATGCCGGGTGTACCGAGAGGACTCGCTGAGCACACTCTTAATATTGATCCTAAGTATAAGCCGGTCAGGCAGTTTCTACAGCGATTCAATGAGGAACGACGAAAAGCTATAGGGGAAGAGGTCGCCCGGCTCTTGGCGGCTGGGTTTATTGTCGAAGTTTTTCACCCGGAGTGGTTGGCTAACCCGGTGCTCGTGCTCAAGAAAAACGGCACCTGGCGGATGTGTGTGGATTACACGGACTTAAATAAGGCTTGTCCGGCTGATCCTTTCGCTCTCCCCCGTATTGATCAAATCATTGATGCTATGGCGGGTTGTGCGCGTTTGAGCTTTTTGGATGCTTATTCTAGTTATCATCAGATCAAGATGGCAGTTAAGGACCAGGAGAAGACGGCTTTCATCACTCCGTTGGGAGCCTTCTGCTATGTGTCTATGCCTTTTGGGCTCAAGAGTGCCCAGGCGACTTATCAATGGTGTGTACAGAATTGTCTCCACAATCAGATTGGGCGCAATGTTCATGCTTATGTGGATGACATAGTGGTGAAATCCAGAGAGGTGGAAACCTTGATATCTGATCTCAGAGAAACCTTTGACAATCTCCGGGTTTACAAAATGATGCTTAACCTGGAGAAGTGTGTATTTGGTGTGCCTGCAGGCAAGCTTTTGTGATTCTTGGTCTCAAACAGGGGCATCGAGGCTAATCCGGAGAAGATTAAGGCAATCACTTCTTTGGCTAAATCGGCATGTATCAATGATGTTTAGCGACAGGCGGGTCGTGTTGCCGCTTTAAGCCGGTTCATAAGCCGGTTAGGTGAGAAGGCCCTACCGCTGTACCAACTGATGAAGAAGGCAGACACCTTTGTCTCGAGTAATGCTGCTAATGCTACCTTTGAGGATTTGAAGAGGCAGTTATCTGAGCCGCCGGTTCTTGCAGCTCCCATTGACAAAGAGCCTTTGCTGTTATATGTGGCTACTAATTCACGAGCTGTCAGTGTGGCAATTGTGGTAGAGCACAAGGAGGCTGGTAAGGAACATCCGGTTCAAGGGCCGATTTATTATGTCAGTGAATTACTCATCGAGTCAAAACAAAGATATTCTCATTGGCAGAAACTTGTTTACGGGGTGTTCATGGCAAGCCGGAAGCTGAAGCAATACTTCCAAGGTCACCCTATCACTGTGGTAAGTTCTGCCCCCTTGGGAGACATTATTCAGAACAGAGAGGCTACAGGACGAGTCGCCAAGTGGGCCATCGAGCTCGGGCCTCATGGTCTGAAGTACGTACCACGCACTGCCATTAAGTCTCAAGCTTTGGTGGATTTCATCAATGACTGGACAGAGCTACAGGCACCTGAGGAGAAGCTCGATAACACTTATTGGACTATTCACTTTGATGGGTCCAGACAGTTGGAAGGCTCGGGGGCTGGAGTCGTGTTAACTTCCCCTTGAGGTGACAAATTTTGCTATGTGCTCCGGCTTATGTTTCCTTGTACTAACAATGCAGCTGAGTATGAGGCCCTACTCCATGGTCTCCGGATGGCCAAGGAGATGAACTTGAGCCGGGTAAGATGCTTGGGAGACTCAGACCTTGTGGCTCAACAGGTGTCAGGCAAGTGGGATTCTAAAGATCCCCTTATGGCGGCTTACCGTCGTGAAGTCGATGCTGTGGCTGGACATTTCAAGGGTTATGTGGTGGAACACATTGATCGAAGAAAGAATGAGGTGGCTGATGCCTTAAGCTGGCTGGGATCTCAACGTAAGCCGGTGCCGCCTAACACCTTTCTTGATGTTTTGAATAATCCTTCTGTTAAGTTACCTACAGAGGAAGATCTGGCAATACCAGACCCAGAGGCACAGCTGGTGGCGGCTCTCCACGTTATCCCGGATTGGACAGTGCCTTATTTGGCTTACATGACCCGGGGAGAGTTGCCTGAAGATGAGACCTCGTCAAGACAAATCACCTGGCGGTCCAAATCCATGACAATTGTCAATGGCGAGTTACATCATTGCAGCGTCACTGGAGCGTTTCAATGTTGCGTGTCACCTACAGAGGGTCAGGAGATCCTTCGTGAGATTCATGAAGGCGATTGTGGTCATTACGCCGGCTCAAAATCTCTTGTGGCCAAAGCTTTCCGTCATGGGTTTTATTGGCTAACGGCTCATGCTGATGTAGAAGACCTGGTCAGTAAATGTGACGGATGTCAGAAATTCTCATGACGAGCCCATGTGCCGGCTCAAGAATTGAGGATGATTCCAATTACTTGGCCATTTGCAATTTGGGGGCTTGATATGGTCGGGCCTTTCAAAAGGTCTAAGGATAAAAAGACGCACCTCTTGGTGGCGGTTGACAAGTTCACAAAGTGGGTGGAGGCGGAGCCAGTCAGTAAGTGTGATGCAGCCACGACGGTCCAGTTTATGAAAAAGGTGATTTTTTGCTTTGGTTTTCCACACAGCATTATAACTGATAATGGCACTAACCTCTCCAAAGGAGCTATGGAAGAGTTTTGTCAATGAGAGCATATCCGGCTTGACGTTTTAGCTGTGGCTCACCCTCAATCCAATGGTCAAGAAGAACAAGCTAATCAAGAAATCTTGAGGGGTATCAAGCCCCGGCTCTTGGTCCCCTTGCAGCGGACGCCGGGTTGTTGGGTGGAGGAGTTACCTTCTGTACTTTGGAGCATCATTACTACACCTAACAGATCTACGGGTTACACGCCTTTCTTTATGGTGTATGGAGCAGAGGCGGTCCTGCCAAGTGACATCCATCATGACTCACCCCGTGTGGCGCCTTATGTTGAGGAAGACAATGAAAAAGCTCGGCAAGATGCACTTGACCTGTTGGATGAAGAGCGAGACTTGGCAATAGCCCGCTCGGCGATTTACCAGCAAGACCTGCGCCGCTACCACAGCCGCCAGGTTAGGTCCAGAACCTTTCAGGAAGGCGACTTAGTGCTCCGACTCATCCAGGATCAATCTGACATGCACAAGCTATCCCCTCCTTGGGAAGGACCCTTTGTGGTCAGCAAGAATCTGAACAATGGATCATACTACCTTATCGACGTTCGGGAGCATAAAGACTCACGTAAGTCGGAGGAGGAGACCCGTCGGCCGTGGAATATCGCTCATCTTCGGCCTTATTATACTTGAGCCATTGGCTCTAATGTGTATATACTTATACTATGTATATTACATAAAGCAATAAAGCAGGACCTCTGTCCTTTTTTCCACTCCCAAAAAGGTTCATGTGTTTTCTTTGTCAGGTGGTGGAGATAACCAAGTAAAAGTGGATCATATTTGAATCCGGCTTTCCTTTGGTCCAGCTTATGATCATATCTGAATCTAGCCGTGGTCATTTGGGGGCTTCCTGTTCAAACATAGGTCGTATTCGAACCAAAGAGAACATAGTTGTCGATACCCACTTGATCGACATACTGCCAAACCCACTTGGGGGCTTCTTGATCATATTTGAATCATAGCTTAACCCCTTTGGGTCTGACATGGATTGTATTCAAATCAGCGTCATTAAACAACTCTTATGGTCACTTGGGGGCTTCCTGTTCAAACATAGGTCGTATTCGAACCAAAGAGAACATAGCTGTCGATACCCACTTGATCGGCATCACCACAACCACTGGGGGCTAACAGATCGTATCCGAATCTTAGCTCAACCCCTTTGGAACGGTTCACTGATCGTATTCGAATCAAAAACCCTTGAATTTTGTTCATCATATTTTACAAGTATCAACATTGGATATCTTGTGACCCTCTTGAAAATACAATGGAATACATTGCAATCCTCCAGAATTAATATTGGTTACATCAGGTGGTTAAGTACCAGGTGAACTTTTATGTGCCAATTTTCAGGAGTTAAACTTACCTCAGGGGTTGGCTTATATAAGCCGGAAAAGCAACTGTAAGCATGACAGGGCAATGCAAGACATTTTTGCAAAGGACATAACAGATTCATATAAACTACAAAGTGCATAGTGACGACGGCTTATGCAAGTATTAAGGGCCATAAGCGTGCGCAAAGGCATAGCAAAACTCAAAGTATTTTCTACTCTGTTACAAGACTCCCCGAGTCTGAATGATGCGGCATTGTTTTTCTACAACGACATAAGCAGGTGGCGCCTGGCAATCTACTCTTGGGGTTGACTTGAAGCTTCCGGGTTATCCTTCTCCGCCTCTCCGCCGGCTGTTTTGTCCTGGAAGGATGATGAGGCCCAGTCAATGCCACTCAAGGCCTCAAACTCAGCTTCATCATCTATTAAACCAGCTGGGTCGACTTCAGGGGCAAAGGTGTGCTTACGGATTGGAGGGATCAAGCTGACATCGTCATAATGCGGCGTGAGGATTCTCCGATTCTCCTTGTCATAACCCGGCTGACACTTGGTGAGGTCAGTATCGTTTCCAATTTGAGTGGCCACAGGGCGTATATCTCTCACGTAGGTGGTGAAATCCTTTTCATCAAATGGAGTGCCATCTTCCTTTAAACTTGGATACCCAAGAGCGATGTCGGCCGGGTCTAGCTCTGGTAACCAGGCTTTGGCCCGACTCAAAGCGGCTATTGTTCCGGCTCTTGCTTGGGCCCGTCTCAACTCTTGAATCCGCTGAGGAAGTACAGCAAGCCGTTGTAACACATCTTGCAAGAGGTAGGGCGCATCATTTGATAAGGCTACAACGGCCAAGGCACGTTGTGACCCGATGTACAGTTGCTCTACTAGAGTATACACCGCCTTCAGTTTGATCAGCATATTCTGCTTGAGGTTTGTGCTCCTGGGGCCTGTATTGGTAAGTATAAGGTAAACTTCAGGTAACAATTGAATGAATATTTACAATATTTAAATGCTTGCTTAATATAACTTACCAAAGATCGTTGAGACCATCCGAGATATCTAGTGTTGTAAGCCGGTCAGTTCGGCTGTTGCATTTGCCAGCGACGCCTCTGCTGTCTCGGACCGGGTCACCAGTCCGGCCTTTTCGTCAGTCCAAATTTTCTTCTCCGACTCAAATTTTTTCTTCAGCTTCTCTTGTTCAGAGACGCTGAATTAAAATTTTGAATTAGCCTTTTGAGTTTCAATCTCCTGGGCTGCCACACGGTTCTTCAGGTCAGCAATTTCTGATTCAAATTGACTTATGATGGCCTGCATTGCACCGGATAGTAGTCAAGATTACGGTAAATAATATTAAGTCCCAAGCACTTTGCAAGCAAAGATACTTGACACTTGGGGGCTAATGTATACTGAAGCTTTCTAAATTATTAAGCCGGTCCTGGATATTAAGTCCCAAATACTTTGCAAGCAAAGATACTTGGCACTTGGGGGCTAATGTGTATCGCAAGTTAAAGCATATTTATTGATAAGCAATAGACTTGGGGGCTGGTACAGTAAGTATGATTGAAAGTAAGGAAGCATAAGTCATACCTCATATTTTTGCTGTATTTGCTTCACCATGTCAATTTCCAGGTCACGACTGCTTTGCACCTGGTTGATATAGCCCGAGACGATCTCTCCAATACTCAAATGAGTATAGTCGGTGATATCCATCTTGGCCTTACGGTGTTCTAGCAACTCCTCTTTAGACGAGCATTTGGCAAGGACGGTGGGCCTGACCGGCTCAACGAATTGAGCCTTGAGAAATTCCACTTCTGGGTCAGCCGTTTTGACTGGGCTAGGTGCCTCCGGGTTAACAGAACTATCAAGAATATCTTCAGCAGGCGGGTCAGAAGTTGGTGCTGCAATGTCTTCAGCCGGCTCAGGCGGCGGTTGATGTGTGGAAGAGTCGGGAGCAGCTATACCCTGGTCCGGTTCAGTCACCACACGGGTTTGGGCCGGTTTATCCTTCTTGGTTTTCTTCCTGGGCTTAACCTGCATGCTGTGGGAAAAGCAGAGAAATAAGTACAGAAACATGAAGAAAGAAAAATATAAGGTGAATAAATTGATATTACCCAGGGGCAGTCTTAAAAGCCGGCATGTTTGATTGCATGGACTCGCCAGATGAAGGAGAGGTATCCTGGTAATTGGAGTCACAGGAATTGAGAGGTTGACGGATTAGACCCGCCAAAGGTAAAAAAGGGTATAAATTGGAGATAACCTCAGTCCGACGCTTCCGGGTTGTGTCAGGCAAGCCGGAGGATAGCTCTGCATCCTTGATGGTCCGGGTCTGCCTCCGGTTTTCAAATTGCTGTTGCTTCAAAAGAAAGTCAGGATATTGGTAAGCCAAAGGGTGTGAAAATCTTACTTTTCGGGTTACTCTTCGAATTTTCTGACGCGGCCGAAGTTCGGAGTCGGAGGAGATTATAATTACCTCTTCCTCGACAGGTTGGCTGTTGCCCGTGTCTCCCTGAAAGAAGGTTAATATCAGTAAAGTGGTGATAAAGGAGAAAGGGAAATTAAGAAGTTACCTCTTCCTCATTATCATCAGTATCATCAAGCTGAAACAACTCAGAAGCACTTGGCTTCCTTTTCCTTGAAGTGGTGGGCTTGGCGGTTTTCCTTTCGGCCCTCTTGGCCGCCTTGGCTGTCTTGGCTGCCTCATGTTCATATTGGATTTTCCAGAAGTTATCATTTTCCTGTAAAAGGTTATAAAGGGTTATGCGTAAGAATATAGTATAACATGGTAAAAAAATAACCCGACGGCTGGAAACTTACTGCAAGGGCCGGGTTCTTCTGGCAAAAAGGTAGTAAGCCGAAAGCGTTACTATTCACTATGCCCTCTTTCAACAAAGACTGAGTTGTAACTTCCACTACGTCATCTGGTAAGGCGTCAGGACTATGCGCTGAGGGTCATCTTTCTCACCTGAATAATTACACATTAAGCCGAGGCGGCGGCTTAACGAAATTATTATCCAGGCAACCCAGACTCGGATCAGGTCAATGCCATCTAAGTCATTCCCTAAAAGAGCTTTAATCTTCTTGATCTTGGGGGTGAGTGGCAGACGTTCAATAGCAGTCAACTTATCCGGCAGTGGGTGAGTAGGTTCAAGGCGCAATGCACGGAAGCCGGGCAGCGGGTTTTCACCAGCCGGAGAAGTATCTTGGCAGTAGAACCATGTCTGGTTCCAGTCCTTTGGATGACTCGGCAATTAAGCATAAGGGAACAGGTAGTCTCTCCGCCTTTGAATCGATATGCCAGCAAGCTCCAGACTGGGCCCGTTGGCCCGCTCATTCTGCCGGTTCAAATAGAACAATTCCCTAAACAAAAGTAGGCTGGGTTCTTCTTCAAGGTAGACCTCACAGAAAACTTGGAAGTTGCAGATATTTGACACGGAATTGGGCCCGATGTCTTGAGGTCTTAAATCAAAGAAGTGCAGAACGTCTCTAAAGAATTTTGAACCGGGAGGAGAAAATCCCCGGCTCATGTGATCGGTAAAAATGATCACCTCCCCTTCCTTGGGTTGAGGTTTCTCTTCAGACGGTTCAGGAGCACGATAAGACATGACATCCTTCTTGGGCAGATGGCCAGACTTTACAAACTCGGACAGTTTGCTCTCTGTAACAATGGATGGGACCCAGTTGCAGGTAACCGGAGGTTTAACAGCTTTGGGTGCCATTGGGTAAATTGAAGCCTACAACAAGATAAAGGAGATTTTTTCCGGTTTATTATAGCCCGGAGAATAAATATTATTGGGCTATTTAAGATGGCGGCTTAAGAAGGGGCCTAATGACATACAGGTAACTATGTGATAATGTTTAACAGCTGCAGGTATTAAAAATGATTAAGGTTTTCTTAAGTCGCCAGAGGCAAGTGGTGCTGACAGCCGGTATTATCTTAAACCGGCTACACGGACTACTATGGCTGAAACAGAGTCAACAGACGCAGTTTTTTGGCTAAGTGTGGAACAAACAGGTTTCACAAGTTGCAATCATTATTTTGGATCAAACGATGCTCTGGAAAGGAAAATATTTCTAGACCTAAAACAGTATAGAGAAGTTCATATACTCGCAGAGGGCTTCCAAAACAAGGGAAATGAGATTTGTTCTCATACAGGATAAGCACAAACATTTTCCACGGCAGTTCTAAGTTGTGTTTATAATCTAAACAAAGCATTGGAGATGAGAACTAATGGAGGTTTGCGTTGGGCAGCGATGAACGACGAAGAACTCAAGACGGTTTCAATGCAGATCTAAGAAGGGGGAAAAGAGGAACTCACAGATGCAGAAGAACTGCGGAGGGTCGCCATCGTTCTCTGGTCAGAATCAGGGTGATGCAGCGGCCTGAGTCGGTGAAGACGAGGGGGTCGACGGCGGCGGCGGCGGAGCTTGAGCAGCAAAGAAGGAGGTGCGAGGAGGAAGACGACTGAAGGAAATGAAAAAGACCTAGGTCGCATCTATTTATAAGGAGGGGCCGACCAAGACGGCGCGAGAAACAAGGAGACGGAATATCATTTTACAACGGCCCCGACGCCTCGATTTTCGGGATGGTCAGTTAAGGCAAAAATCCGTTGAAGATATGATGAAATAAGATAAGGATTTAATTAAAAGATGATGTCACGGTGGGTTAACCCGGATCCAGAAGATGACGCCACAATGGGTTATGACCTTTTCACGGATAGAAGACAGAGGGGCTGATTCTTAAGGTATTTTAAGATTGACATGAACCGGTCCAAATCAATCTGGGGCCTAATGTTGGGGATATAACTATTTGAGTAAGCCGGCCAGGAGGGGTCGGGTTATGCAAAGAAGACTCATCGTAAAGGAAGCCCAAGACTCAACGTGAAGATGGCGGTTCATAGAGCTTAAGGCCCATGGAGACAAACCGCCGTAATGGCATGACTTGTAACATAAGGTAGAGGTAACTAGTCACCGAGCCGGACACTGTTTCTGAGCCGGCCGGGACTCTGTAGGCCGCAGGGCGTCAACCCATGTATATAAGGGAACGACCCGCCGGCGGCTTAGGGAAAGAAACAACCAATCGAGAACTGGGCATAGCGTATCTCACTCCTTGGTCATCGAAACCTCAAGCAATACCAACCCAACTAGACGTAGGCCTTCCTTCACCGCAAGGGGCTGAACTAGTATAAACCTCGCGTGTCCTTTGTCCTGATTAACCCCTTTAAGCTTCCTAGTTGCGATGGCTCCACGATTAAGTCCTTGCAAGAGGACATCTGCCGTGACAATTCCACGACACTCCCACTTATTTCTTTCGAGATAAACTCTTTCTCTAGAAAGGACCCATTCTTGGCAACAAAGATCTTGCCTTCGGATCTGAGGTACAAGGTATACCCAACAGTTTCTTTAGGGTATCCTATGAAGACGCATTTTTCCGACTTGGGTTCGAGCTTTTCAGGTTGAAGTTTCTTGACATAAGCATCGCATCCCCAAACTTTTAGAAACGACAGCTTAGGTTTCTTCCCAAACCATAATTCATACGGTGTCGTCTCAACGGATTTCGACGGAGCCCTATTTAAAGTGAATGCGGCAGTCTCTAAAGCATAGCCCCAAAATGACAGTGGTAAATCGGTAAGAGACATCATAGATCACACCATATCCAATAGAGTGCGATTATGACGTTCGGACACACCATTACACTGAGGTGTTCCAGGCGGCGTGAGTTGTGAAACTATTCCACATTTTCTTAAGTGTGTGCCAAATTCGTGACTCAAGTATTCTCCCCCACGATCTGATCGCAAGAACTTGATTTTCTTGTCACGTTGATTCTCAACCTCACTCTGAAATTCCTTGAACTTTTCAAAGGTCTCAGACTTGTGTTTCATTAAGTAGACATACCCATATCTACTCAAGTCATCAGTGAGGGTGAGAACATAATGATAGCCACCGCGAGCCTCAACACTCATTGGACCGCACACATCAGAATGTATGATTTCCAATAAGTTGGTTGCTCGCTCCATCGTTCCTGAGAACGGAGTCTTGGTCATTTTACCCATGAGGCATGGTTCGCACGTGTCAAATGATTTGTAATCAAGAGACTCTAAAAGTCCATCTGCATGGAGCTTCTTCATGCGTTTGACACTTATGTGACCAAGGCGGCAGTGCCACAAGTATGTGGGACTATCATTATCAACCTTACATCTTTTGGTATTCACACTATGAATATGTGTAGCATTACGCTCGAGATTCATTAAGAATAAACCATTCACCATCGGAGCATGAGCATAAAACATATCTCTCATATAAATAGAACAACCATTATTCTCGGATTTAAATGAGTAGCCATCTCGAATTAAACGAGATCCTGATACAATGTTCATGCTCAAAGCTAGCACTAAATAACAATTATTGAGGTTTAAAACTAATCCCGTCGGTAAATGTAGAGGCAGCGTGCCGACGGCGATCACATCGACCTTGGAACCATTCCCGACGCGCATCGTCACCTCGTCCTTCGCCAGTCTCCGCTTATTCCGCAGCTCCTGCTTTGAGTTACAAATGTGAGCAACCGCACCGGTATCAAATACCCAGGAGCTACTACGAGTACTGGTAAGGTACACATCAATTACATGTATATCACATATACCTTTCGTGTTGCCGGCCTTCTTGTCCGCTAAGTATTTGGGGCAGTTCCGCTTCCAGTGACCACTTCCCTTGCAATAAAAACACTCAGTCTCGGGCTTGGGTCCATTATTTGGCTTCTTCCCGGCAGCTTGCTTACCGGGCGCGGCAACTCCCTTGCCATCCTTCTTGAAGTTCTTCTTACCCTTGCCTTTCTTGAACTTAGTGGTTTTATTCACCATCAACACTTGATGTTCCTTTTTGACTTCTACCTCTGCTGATTTCAGCATTGAATATACCTCAGGAATGGTCTTTTCCATCCCCTGCATATTAAAGTTCATCACAAAGCTCTTGTAGCTCGGTGGAAGCGACTGAAGGATTCTGTCAATGACCGCGTCATCCGGGAGATAAACTCCCAGCTGAGTCAAGCGGTTATGCAACCCAGACATTTTGAGTATGTGCTCACTGACAGAACTATTTTGCTCTATCTTACAGCTGAAGAACTTGTCGGAGACTTCATATCTCTCGACCCGGGCATGAGGTTGAAAAACCATTTTCAGCTCTTTGAACATCTCATATGCTTCGTGTCTCTCAAAACGCTTTTGGAGCCCCGGTTCTAAGCTGTAAAATATGCCACACTGAACAAGGGAGTAATCATCAGCACGTGACTGCCAAGCGTTCATAACGTCTTGGTTTTGTGGGACGGGTAAGTCACCTAGCGGTGCTTCTAGGACATAATCTTTCTTGGCAGCTATGAGGATGATCCTCAGGTTCCGGACCCAGTCCGTATAGTTGCTGCCATCGTCTTTCAGCTTGGTTTTCTCTAGGAACGCGTTGAAGTTGAGGACAACATGGGCCATTTGATCTACAAGACATATTGTAAAGATTTTAGACTAAGTTCATGATAATTAAGTTCATCTAATCAAATTACTCAATGAACTCCCACTCAGATAGACATCCCTCCAATCATCTAAGTGAAACATGATCTGAGTTAACTAGGCCGTGTCCGATCATCACGTGAGACGGACTAGCCAACATCGGTGAACATCTTCATGTTGATCGTATCTTTTATACGACTCATGCTCGACCTTTCGGTCTTCCGTCTTCCGAGGCCATGTCTGTACATGCTAGGCTCGTAAAGTCAACCTAAGTGTATTGCGTGTGTAAATCTGGCTTACACCCGTTGTATTCGAACGTTAGAATCTATCACACCCGATCATCACGTGGTGCTTCGAAACAACGAACCTTCGCAACGGTGCACAGTTAGGGGGAACACTTTCTTGAAATTATTGCGAGGGATCATCTTATTTAAGCTACCGTCGTTCTAAGCAAATAAGATGTAAAACCTGATAAACATCACATGCAATCAAATAGTGACATGATATGGCCAATATCATTTGCTCCTTTTGATCTCCATCTTCGGGGCTCCATGATCATCATTGTCACCGGCATGACACCATGATCTCCATCATCGTGTCTTCTTGAAGTTGTCTCATCATCTATTACTTCTACTACTATGGCTAACGCTTTAGCAATAAAGTAAAGTAATTACATGACGTTTATGTTGACACGCAGGTCATAAATAAATAAAGACAACTCCTATGGCTCCTGCCGGTTGTCATACTCATTGACATGCAAGTCGTGATTCCTATTACAAGAACATGATCATCTCATACATCACATATATCATTCATCACATCCTTTGGCCATATCACATCACAAAACACTTGCTGCAAAAACAAGTTAGACGTCCTCTAATTGTTGTTGCAAGTTTTTACGTGGCTGCTATAGGTTTCTAGCAAGAACGTTTCTTACCTACGCCAAAACCACAACGTGAATTGCCAATTTCTATTTACCCTTCATAAGGACCCTGTTCATCGAATCCGATCCGACTAAAGTGGGAGAGACAGACACCCGCCAGCCACCTTATGCAACTAGTGCATGTCAGTCGGTGGAACCAGTCTCACGTAATCGTACGTGTAAGGTTGGTCCGGGCCGCTTCATCCCACGATGCCGCTGAATCAAGATAAGACTAGTAACGGCAAGCAAATTGACAATATCGACGCCCACAACTGCTTTGTGTTCTACTCGTGCATAGTAACTACGCATAGACCTAACTCATGATGCCACTGTTGGGTAACATAGCAGAATTTTAAAATTTTCTATGCATCACCAAGATCAATCTATGGAGTCATCTAGCAATGAGGGAGAGAGGAGTGCATCTACATACCCTTGTAGATCACGAGCGGAAGTGTTCAAGAGAACGGGGTTGATGGAGTTGTACTCGTCATGATCCAAATCACCGAAGATCCTAGCGCCGAACGGACGGCACCTCCGTGTTCAACACACGTATGGAGCGAGGACGTCTCCCGCGCCTTGATCCAGCAAGGAGGAGGGAGAGGTTGAGGAAGAGGGCTCCAACAGCAGCACGACGGCATGGTGGTGGTGAAGCTGCAGTACTCCGGCAGGGCTTCGCCAAGCTCTTATGGAGGAGGAGAGGTGTTGGGGAGGGGAGGGGCTGCGCCTTGGATGTTCTGTGCAGCCCTCCCCTCACCCCTCTATTTATAGGAGAAGGGGGAAGGGGTCCGGCCCCC
>NC_041392.1:681771988-681783143 GCF_002162155.2 Triticum dicoccoides | reverse complement strand
GGGGGGGGGGGGCGGCGGCCAAGGAGAGGGGGGCTTGCCCCCCAAGCAAGGGGGCGCCCCCTTAGGGTTTCCCCCAAACCCTAGGCGCATGGGCCCTAGGGGGTTGTGGCGCCCCAGCCCACTTGGGCTGGTTCCCTTCTCCATACAGCCCATAAGGCCCTCCGGAAGAGGTGGCCCCTCCCGGTGGACCCCCAGAACCCCTCCGGTGGCCCCGGTACAATACCGATATGCCTCCGAACCTTTCCGGCGACCGTATGACAACTTCCCATATATAAATCTTTACCTCCGGACCATTCCGGAACTCCTAGTGACGTCCGGGATCTCATCCAGGACTCCGAACAACATTCGTTAATCACATACAAGTCTTCCTAACAACCCTAGCATCACCGAACCTTAAGTGTGTAGACCCTACGGGTTCGGGAGACATGCAGACATGACCGAGACGACTCTCCAGTCAATAACCAACAGCGGGATCTGGATACCCATGTTGGCTCCCACATGCTCCATGATGATCTCATCGGATGAACCATGATGTCGAGGATTCAATCAATCCGTATACAATTCCCTTTGTCAATCGGTACGTTACTTGCCCGAGACTCGATCGTCGGTATCCCAATACCTTGTTCAGTCTCGTTACCGGCAAGTCACTTTACTCGTACCGTAATGCATGATCCCATGATCAACCACTTGATCACATTGAGCTCATTATGATGATGCATTACCGAGTGGGCCCAGAGATACCTCTCCATCATACGGAGTGACAAATCCCAGTCTCGATTCGTGCCAACCCAACAGACACTTTCGAAGATACCTGTAATGTACCTTTATAGTCACCCAGTTACATTGTGACGTTTGGCACACCCAAGGCACTCCTACGATATCCGGGAGTTGCACAATCTCATGGTCTAAGGAAATGATACTTGACATTCAGAAAAGCTACAACAAACGAACTACACGATCTTTGAGCTATGCTTAGGATTGGGTCTTGTCCATCACATCATTCTCCTAATGATGTGATCCCGTTATCAATGACATCTAATGTCCATAGTCAGGAAACCATGACTATCTTTTGATCAACGAGCTAGTCAACTAGAGGCTCACTAGGGACGTGTTGTGGTCTATGTATTCGCACATGTATTACGATTTCCGGATAACACAATTATAGCATGAACAATAGACAATTATCATGAACAAAGAAATATAATAATAACCATTTTATTATTGCCTCTAGGGCATATTTCCAACACGCAGGTGGCGGGGAGGCCGCGGCACACATGGGTGACGCCGACCGAGGCAAAGCCGGCTCCTCCTGAGCCGGCGAAGGAGACCCCGCCGAGAGGCCGGAGGGGCCCACCAAAGAGGAGGGCGGGCGCGGCGATGGGAGCGCAAGGGCTCCCCGAGGCCGCAGAGTGGGAGCATCCAAGGTCGGAGCTGCTGTCGATGAAACCTGCTCAAAGGGAAAAACAACTTCATCAAAGTAAACATGCCGTGAGACAAACACTCGACGAGAGACCGGGTCGAAGCAGCAAAAGCCTTTGGTGTTGGGTTGATAGCCAAGAAAGACACAAGCGAGAGAGTGTGGTGCGAGTTTGTGTGGCGTCGTAGCGGTGATGTTGGGATAACACAAACAACCAAAGACGTGAAGATCATCATATGATGGAGGAGACCCGAACAGAAGATGGTGAGGGGTATAGTTCCAGCGTGGTTTACACGGCCGGAGGTTGAGAAGGAGAGTGGCGGTGGCGAGTGCATCGGGCCAAAAGCGAGGTGGCATGTGTGCATGAAAGAGCAAGGCGCGGACACTCTCATTGAGGGTGCGGAGAACACGTTCGGCACGGCCGTTTTGTTGGGATGTGTATGGACAAGTTAATCAAAAAATAGTGACATGCGTGGATAGAAGATGGTGAATGGCGAGATTATCAAATTCTTTTCCATTATCGGTTTGAAGATGAGCAATTACTATTAGGAAAAGGGCTATAGATGGAATTGACACTAATGGCGCACCAGACATGTGATGCGCCATTACTATATACTAATGGCGCACCATGGTGCGCCATTAGTGTGCAAATACTAATGGTACACCACGTCCACGGTGCGCCATTAGTAAATTTTTTTAATTTTTTCAAAACTACTAATGGTGCACCATGGGAGTGGTGCGCCATTACTAGTTGAACTAGTAATGGCACACCACATCCACGGTGCGCCATTAGTAATTTTTTTTATTTTTTTTTTCAAAACTACTAATGGCGCATCGTGGGAGTGGTGCGCCATTACTAGTTGAACTAGTAATGGCGCACCATGCCACGGTGCGCCATTAGTAACTTGGCCCAAACATTCACCCGAATGCACCCCTGGACCGCCTTTTCAGTTTTAAAAAAAATAAAAGAAAATGATAGAAATGTCAAAAAAAATAAAAGAAAATAAGATTCCCATGTGATATGTGGTCTAGTTGTTAGCAAAATTTACAAACATGAATTTTTGACTTTTTTGCAAAATCTCTCGAGAATTTGTAAAAATGGGCATAACTTTTGCGTACGAACTCGGATGAAGAAGTTTTTTATATGAAAAATCATCTACTCGAAAAGTTACATCCGAATTTAAAATTCAAAATAAGTTACTAATGGCGCACCTGCCCATGGTGCGCCATTAGTATATTCCCTCTTTCAAAATTCAAAATAAGTCAAAAAATAAAAAAAGTTACTAATGGTGCACCTGCCCATGGTGCGCCATTAGTATTTTCCCGCCTTCAAAATTTAAAATAAATAAAAAAATAAAAAAGGTAGTAATGGCGCACCTGCCCACGGTGCGCCATTACTATGCCATATATATGGCTGGGCGCACCTGTCACATCCCTAGCTTTACCCTGGCCTTGGACTAGCTTGGTTGCTGCATCATGTTTAATTTCAAATGAAATTTGAATTGGGGGAATTTTTAGAAGCCTCAAAACCCTAATTAAAAGAAGGGCAAGCACCCTTTAAATTGCATTCTGTGAATCCAAAATGCCCTAAAAATAGTTTTGTGAATTTTGGCAAGAGTTATATATCAAACCAAAATTCTGGAATATTTTTAAGGAATTATTTGGTCTCTGAATTTAAATCAATAATCTATTTTGAATTTGGGGATATACTCATAATATATAATGAATATATTTTCAAATGCTTTGAAATGTTTTATGTACTTTTGGAATAGTCGAGAGAGGTAACATAAAATATTTCAGAATGTTTTGGCACTGTAGGAAATTATTTTGAATTTGAAAACAGTGGCAAAATAAAATAAAAAAAAAGAAACAGAACAGATATATATAAAAGGAACAGAGCCTACCTGGCGCCTACCTGTCCAGCCCAGCCGGCCCAGCTCCTCCCACTGGCCCAGCCCACCGCCGCCCCCTCCCCTGTCGTCTTCCTCCTTGCCAGGAGGACGGACACCGCGACACCGCCGCGCGCGCCACCTCCACCCTGCTCGGCCACCTCCTGCTTCCTCCCTGGCCTCCCCAGCGACGCCCCGGACGACGCCACGCGCCTCCCCGACCCCCTCTCACTTCTCCCTCGCTCTCTGGACCTCCTTCCCCTCTCTCTCCCCTCGCGTTTGCGAGCTCTAGGCCGTAGCCCCGTCGCGGCCGAACTCCGGCCGCCGCTGACCATGTCGCCGCCGTGGCCTGAGCTCGAACGGGTCACGCCCGTGCATCTCACCGAGCTCGTGGTGACTCCAGGAGGCTGCGCAGTGCTTTACCTCACTCGCCCGTGCTCCACAACGCCGTTTTCGCCGAGGTCCGAACTCCGGCGCCGCCTCGGGCTCCATTCCGGCGAACCCCGGCCACCCCCGCACCTCCCGTTGGCCCCCCTAGATGCGCACGGGCACGGGCTACCTTCTGGTGCCCTTTGCGCGTCCAGCCGTCGCCCGTAGCGCAACCCCGGTGAACTTCCGCCGCGTTCCGGGTCGCCGCCGGCCGAACTCCGGTGGCCAGCGACGTGGCTGGCTTAATTAGCCACTAACCACCGCTTTGTGACACTGACAGTGGCCCCACGCCCTTAATTAACCACGGCTTAAACTTCTGTTAGTTTAGATTAATCACAGTGGCCCCACGCGTCAGCTTGACCGTGCTGACGTGGCCTTTGACCCGGCCCCACCTGTCAGTGGGTTAAACAACCCTGTGTCACTGACGTGTGGCCCCCACACGTCAGGTTTGACCTGGAGGCGCCCTGTTGACCTGCTGACGTCAAGGTGATGTCATGCTGACGCATTAAATGATTTTCTGGATTTAAAATAAATCAGAAAATTCCAGAAAATACCTAAAACTTCTAAAAATCATAGAAAATTAACCGTAGCTCCAAATGAAATAATTTATATATGAAAAATTATCAGAAAAATTCAAAGAATCCATCTGTACCATTTTCATGCATGTTAGAACAACTTATAGCTGCTGTTTAGCACAAATCATATAGAGGGCATTTAAATAATCACATATGGAGTTAAATTTGAATCTTGTATTCAAACCAACCCCATTTAACTTGTTGCTAGATGCATTAGCTCAAAACACATTCATTTTGCCATGTCATGATCATGCATCATATTGTGCATTGCATTGATTGTGTTTCTTTCTGTGTTGCCGGTATTTGTCCCCTCTCGATAGACGTGATACCGATGATGTGATCATTGACACTGATGAAGACTCAATGTTATCTTCAGAAGTGCCAGGCAAGCAAAACCCCCTTGTTCATTCCGATAAAATCCCACTCTCTCGCTCCTGCTCTCTTTTACTGCATTAGGATAACAACGACATATTTGATACTTGCTGCGGTAGCTGAACCCTTTATCCTTTGCATGACCTGTCATTGCCACAGTAAATAGATGAAACCCACTAGCATGAGTAGGAGTTGTTTGAGCCCTGTTGTGCCTACTCATTCATGCTTGTTTGTCATGCCTGCTACTGCTTAGAGTTGAGTCAGGTCTGATTCATCGGGGATGAATCAGAGGCGTGTGAACATGTCCTACTGTGTGTGAGCTAAGTGTGTGAACACGATTTGGTAAAGGTAGCGGTGAGAGGCCATGTAGGAGTACATGGTGGGTTGTCTCATTGCAGCCGTCCTCAGGAACTGAGTTCTGTGTTTGTGATCCATGATCAGTTACTACCACACATTGGGCTCCGGGCGCTCCAAGCCCTCTCGACTTATTAATCAACTTGATCTCTGTCCAGGAGTTGCAACTAGTTTCTGGTGTTTGTAGGTAGTGTTAGTAGTCTACCAAGTGGCACCCGGTACAGGTGGGCTTGGGACAGACTAGGCACAGTGGCACGGTGTACCAAGTGGCACCCGGTTGGTGGGCTTGGGAACCCTGCACACATCATTTGGGGCCGTAAGCGACACCCCGGCCGGATCTCCTTGCGGATGGAACCTGAATAGGCGATAAACCTGGACTAGAGACTTGTTCGGTTAGTCAGGTCGTGGCCGACTCCCTCGCCCGGCTTCCGCTTGAAGGTTGCCGAGGTACATGACGTGTACAGGGCGGTAAGTGGCGAGAGCGTGTGTGAAGAAGTACACCCCTGCAGGGTTAACATCATCTATTCGAATAGCCGGATTCCTCGGATATGGAAACTTGGACCCCTTGCATAGTTCATAGACAAGTGAAAGTGGATACTCTAAAATACACAAGATAAGCGTGAGTGCTATGGATGGCGTTCTCGTAGGGAGACGGGAGCGGATCCATAGTGGTGTATTGATATGGTGAATATGTGGACTCGTGTGCGCCACCTCAAAAGAGTCGCTTGTAGTCGTAGTTAGGATAGCCACCGAGTCAAAGCTGGCTTGCTGCAGTTAAACCCCACCACCCCTTTGTTGACAATGATGCATATGTAGTTAGTTCTGATGTAAGTCTTGCTGGGTACATTTGTACTCACGTTTGCCTATTTTATGTTTTTGCAGAGAGACTTCGGTCTCACTAGTAGTTTCGCGTGGACTTCGACGTTTAGCTTGATACCTCAGCTACGATCTTGTGCCCTCGGCAGGATCTGATAGATAGTCAGGCTTCTCAGCCTTTTTCACTTATAGATGTCTGTACTCAGACAGGATAGCTTCCGCTTGTGCTTTGACTTGTATGCTCTGATTGTTGGGTCATGAGACCCATGTTTGTAATGTCTCGCTCCTCGGAGCCTATTGAATAAACTACTTGAGTCGTAGAGTCATTTTGTGATGCCATGTTGTATTGCACATATCGAGCATATTGTGTGTATGTTATTGAAATGCTTGGTATGTGTGGGATCTGACTATCTAGTTGTTTATCTTTAGTAGCCTCTCTTACCGGGAAATGTCTCCTAGTGTTACCGCTGAGCCATGGTAGCTTGCTACTGCTCTGGAACACTTAGGCTGGCCGGCATGTGTCCTTCTTCGTTCCTGTGTCTGTCCCTTCGGGGAAATGTCACGCTTTGAGTACCGGACTCCTGTTAGCCCGCTACAGCCCGGTTTACCGGAGTCTTGCTAGCCCAGTGCTACAGCCCGGACCCACTTGCTGATGACCGACACGTTCGAAGCTGGGTCATGAATGCCTGTCCCTGTAAGTCTGTGCCACTTTGGGTTTACGACTAGTCATGTCAGCCCGGGCTCCTTATCATATGGATGCTAGCGACACTATCATATACGTGAGCCAAAAGGCGCAAACGGTCCCGGGCAAAGGTAAGGCGACACCCGTGGGGATACCGTGCGTGAGGCCGCAAAGTGATATGAGGTGTTACCGGCTAGATCGATGTGACATCGAGTCGGGGTCCTGACAGCGTTGGTATCAGAGCTTGACTGCCTGTAGGATTACCAAGCCAAACTGGTCGAAGTTGAGTCTAGAAATTCTTTAGTTATATAAGGGAATTGATTGTGGGATGGAACGTAAGGCTCTTTTTACTCCTTATACCTCATGGCCTTCTGATCTGAGTCATCATCTTCTCCTCTACGGGGATTAAGAACTAGGCTTTCTCTTCTTTCTATCAGGATCACGTGTTACTAATCCGCAGACTTATAAGATTGTTGATTCAAGCCTCAGTTTAGTTTCTGCCTCATTATGTTAACTGTTGATCTCGAAACCTTGATATTGTGCTTCTGAGTGGTTATGCCACCATTTTTGTGAATGTCTCAAATCTTTTCTGAGCATTTACAGCCGTTATGCTGTCCGAGTCATCCCAGGTTTCCAAACAGTCTGATGCACTTGCAAATCCCTTCCTCCTGTTTCCGATGTGCCTTTGGTCAGATTAATCACACAAATCAGTGAGTTGAGGTACTTTAATGCCTCGACCTTTATGTTGGAGTTATTATTATGACCTAGGTGTCTTAGGGGATCATCTAGTAATTTAGCCATGATTTGTGTTCCCAGTGTGATGATTCTGGCCATCATTCTCGAAAGCATCCCGTGATGCTACTTAGTAGTAGGTATTCTATTCCTGGGTTTTTGAACCCGAGATTCACTCTACTTAAATCATGTTGATAGTGTTGCTAGTTCCTTCAGGATATTAGTAACCCTTGCATTAGTCCTCGAGGTCCGTGGTATTTCCTTCTTCCAAATACTATGAACCGTTTATGGCAGATGTTCCTCGCTGATCGAAAGATCACAATCAGAGTGCTCTCGATGGGTTCTCGATTCTATATTGTGACTCTGCCAGTTCTACCTTTCTGCATGGGTTATCCGGAAGAAATATGTGGAATTTGTTCGACATGCTAAACCATGCATCCACAACTCAGAAAATCGCATGTTCCTTTGAGTTGCTCTCTTTAGTTGCATTCTGACCCTCGTCTATCAATTGATAGTCAAGATTATGCATGCATTCGTTCATCGATGCCTATTACTCTTGTGGTCCGTCAAGCCATTCTATCGCAGAATGACTAGGAGAAACAAACTCCAGTACCTCTTCCATATCCAGGATTGGGTCAAAGAAGTTGTGCTCCGCAGATCAAATTGCTAATCCAGCTTTTGTTCTGTTCTACCTTGGAGTATTACCATCTTTATATCGGGAGTGTTATAGAAATTGCACACCATCCTATGAACTCTTGGTACAGTGATACTTCTTGCCATCATTAGTCATACCTCGGTCTTCGTGTTGATGCAACCGGAATACCGACAAATGAATTGTGATGTGTGAAATCAATACGCCTAGCAACCTCGTTGCTGGGTAGTTAAAGGACAATAAATTCATTCTTAGTGTGTTGGTTATTGAATCATCATTCTAAGACTGATCGTGCTACCTAGTCCTTATTTTGGTGCACCCTTCGATTGATGAGTTAGGATCTTGTCAAGTCCTCACCCATTTGATCATATCGTCTTGCCCTCACGAGCGAGATTGTTCTCGAGCTTAGTAACATATCGGTGGTTCGTGATTTTCTGAATATCTTCTCAGAAGTATTACCAGGTTGTCACCTGACCGCTATGTTGAGCTCGTGATCAAGTTGGTTCTTGTGAACCACCTTCTCTCCAAGAATCGGTGTTAGATATCCCTGAGCTAGTTGGTTAAGCTACACGACAACTTGGAGGGTTGGGAGATAAAAGCTTGCCTGACTTAGTTCGTTCCAAAGGGATATTCTTGTGTAGTGAGTGTTGAAGAAAGATGATATCTTCATCGATTGGTCCCTGTGATCAGTTGCTGGACCTATTGTCTTATCAATCCTTTGATCTGAGTGTGGGCTATCGTCAAATCAAGTCAGAACCAACGATGTTCGTAATGTTGTCTTACTCGCGGTTGATCCCTCGAGCATACACCATTATATCTTTTGGGTCTGACCAATGCTATCACCGTGTTCACATGATGGTGGAAGTCCAGTGATATGGAAATTACGATGAGTTGCTGTTGAGCCCATTGACAACATCCTTAACTTTTCCATGATGCTGTTGAACATTAAGTTAGTGTTGGAAACTTTTGAAAGCATTTTCTTCATGCTAGCTCATGAAGTATATATTTGGATGAAAGAAGTGACTTCCTTTGATTCACGTGCATTTGGTGTAAGTTGCCGCCGTGAATTTGAGAAAGATTGTTTTGTTTCCTTTGGAATCATCCCAAATCAGTCATGCATACGTGCGAAGTATTCTGTGGTTCGGAGACTTGCAACCTCCATTCCATATGTATATCCTAGCACACCAAGCCACTGATTGACTTGTTCACGGAAAAGGAGTTGATGTGCTAATCCTAGGTCATGCACAAGACTTCAATATCCTTGATTATGGTTCCCCACCTGAACTCGGTAGTGTTTTATTGTAAGACTACCATGTGATAATGTTTGTCTAGGACAGCGTGTTCACATGTTTGTAGCAGAACCAGCTCATGTTTTGGAGCTTGCTGTCGTAGTTCGCCCCCCGAGAATCTCGCAACGTCATCTCGTCGATTTGTGTTGCAAACTTTCATTTTTCTTCCTAGACTCGATGAGTCTGGAATATCCTGACACCAACCAGATCTGAATCTCAGGCAGATATGATGGGTTGGAACATTTCCCAAGAATTATAATATTGGTCTCAATAACCGGCAAGGTGGATGTCGTGGCCAACACACCCATCCGGTAGACCTATTATTATAGTATCTTGTTTGAGGAAGTTGGCCACCTCCCCATAAGGATTTCGTAGGATTTACCTCCGTAACTGTTCTTTATGGATTCTATTGCTCCCGAAGTCCGACCTTTATTGATGTTCTAGTTATCAAACCGTATCTATGAATGGGATACACTAGCACATCAAGGAGAACATTAGAAGCGGAGTGCTAAATGTCTCTCGGTCGATCATCCAGATTTTGTTTCCTTGGCCTCGCCAAGGTGAAATCTAAGAAGGTGTTATCTTCCTTTGCATCGGCATCTTCCACCGGTGTTCATCATGGTGGTATGTTGTGTTGCCAGCATCCTTGCCATGGATGTGGTAAAACCTTGATGAATATGGAAATGCTCAAGTTCTTGAGAGCACGCACAAGCGCTACGTGTTATCATCGGCACTAACTGAGTTTGCTCTCAGTTTCCTCGGCAATGCTGTGACCTTCTCAAACAGTGAATTCACTCTCTATTGTTGGGTTCTTCCCCAGTTACCAGAATCATTCCCAGCATTTGCATTTTGTTCCCAGTTTGCACCGCCAATGTGCCATTCTACCATGGGTCTCTTCCATTTTCGGTGATAAGCAAAATTCATCCATTACGTTGTCTTCAACAAGGTAATCCACATCATCCAAGTTTGAGTTTGCCATTCTACCGACCCCCTCCAAACGATCGCTCGAGAATTGTCTTAGGCTGGTTTAAAGAGTTTCAATGATCTTTGAATCAAAGGTAATTCTTTTTGCCACTTAAGGGGATATTTCTATGAGTCACCTTCCCTAAGGTGCATCATTATGGTGTCATGTCAACTTAACTCCTCGCTACGTGGACAATCGTTTACCACCTTCTTAAGTGTGGAATTGTTGTCTACCTAGTGAACCTTCGTCATCCGTTTCTTTCCACCCCTCTTGATGTGTATCTCGTGTCTCAACCGAGAGATGGTTCTATGTCTCATTCCATGAGTTGTTCGACCATAGAGAAGTTCGATCCTTCCAGAGTTTTCCTTTTCTCTTCTTGTCATGTTTAGCTGGAGTTCTCAGAGCAAGACGACAAGACAAAGATGGTGTTCAAATCAACGTTCATTTGAAGTGCAACCTGGATCGTGAAGATTATACTAGTCTGCGTTACCTTCACCTTACCCTACGCCTAAATCTCGAGACGAGATTTTTGTTTAGTGGGGGTGAGTTGTCACATCCCTAGCTTTACCCTGGCCTTGGACTAGCTTGGTTGCTGCATCATGTTTAATTTCAAATGAAATTTGAATTGGGGGAATTTTCAGAAGCCTCAAAACCCTAATTAAAAGAAGGGCAAGCACCCTTTAAATTGCATTCTGTGAATCCAAAATGCCCTAAAAATAGTTTTGTGAATTTTGGCAAGAGTTATATATCAAACCAAAATTCTGGAATATTTTTAAGGAATTATTTGGTCTCTGAATTTAAATCAATAATCTATTTTGAATTTGGGGATATACTCATAATATATAATGAATATATTTTCAAATGCTTTGAAATGTTTTATGTACTTTTGGAATAGTCCAGAGAGGTAACATAAAATATTTCAGAATGTTTTGGCACTGTAGGAAATTATTTTGAATTTGAAAACAGTGGCAAAATAAAATAAAA
>NC_041392.1:681770411-681771594 GCF_002162155.2 Triticum dicoccoides | reverse complement strand
CTGGCCCAGCCCACCGCCGCCCCCTCCCCTGTCGTCTTCCTCCTTGCCAGGAGGACGGACACCGCGACACCGCCGCGCGCGCCACCTCCACCCTGCTCGGCCACCTCCTGCTTCCTCCCTGGCCTCCCCAGCGACGCCCCGGACGACGCCACGCGCCTCCCCGACCCCCTCTCACTTCTCCCTCGCTCTCTGGACCTCCTTCCCCTCTCTCTCCCCTCGCGTTTGCGAGCTCTAGGCCGTAGCCCCGTCGCGGCCGAACTCCAGCCGCCGCTGACCATGTCGCCGCCGTGGCCTGAGCTCGAACGGGTCACGCCCGTGCATCTCACCGAGCTCGTGGTGACTCCAGGAGGCTGCGCAGTGCTTTACCTCACTCGCCCGTGCTCCACAACGCCGTTTTCGCCGAGGTCCGAACTCCGGCGCCGCCTCGGGCTCCATTCCGGCGAACCCCGGCCACCCCCGCACCTCCCGTTGGCCCCCCTAGATGCGCACGGGCACGGGCTACCTTCTGGTGCCCTTCGCGCGTCCAGCCGTCGCCCGTAGCGCAACCCCGGTGAACTTCCGCCGCGTTCCGGGTCGCCGCCGGCCGAACTCCGGTGGCCAGCGACGTGGCTGGCTTAATTAGCCACTAACCATCGCTTTGTGACACTGACAGTGGCCCCACGCCCTTAATTAACCACGGCTTAAACTTCTGTTAGTTTAGATTAATCACAGTGGCCCCACGCGTCAGCTTGACCGTGCTGACGTGGCCTTTGACCCGGCCCCACCTGTCAGTGGGTTAAACAACCCTGTGTCACTGACGTGTGGCCCCCACACGTCAGGTTTGACCTGGAGGCGCCCTGTTGACCTGCTGACGTCAAGGTGATGTCATGCTGACGCATTAAATGATTTTCTGGATTTAAAATAAATCAGAAAATTCCAGAAAATACCTAAAACTTCTAAAAATCATAGAAAATTAACCGTAGCTCCAAATGAAATAATTTATATATGAAAAATTATCAGAAAAATTCAAAGAATCCATCTGTACCATTTTCATGCATGTTAGAACAACTTATAGCTGCTGTTTAGCACAAATCATATAGAGGGCATTTAAATAATCACATATGGAGTTAAATTTGAATCTTGTATTCAAACCAACCCCATTTAACTTGTTGCTAGATGCATTAGCTCAAAACACATTCATTTT
>NC_041392.1:681746722-681767764 GCF_002162155.2 Triticum dicoccoides | reverse complement strand
TTCTCCTCCCTCCTCTCCGGTGAGCTCCTCCTCCCTCCTCTCCCATTCCCTCATGGTTTCTCCTTCCTCCTCTCCGATGTTTCGGTGAACTCCTCTCCGGCGACCTCCTCCTCCTCTCCGGCGATGTAGGCGAGCGCCTCTCCGTTGACCTCCTCCTCATCCTCTCCGGCAAACTCCTCTCCGGCAAAAGAACACGGCAAAAGAACGTACAAGATCCAAAAACAAGAACAAAATTTGAAATAATATCGTGCCAAAAAACGAGCAAAAAAACTAGCAAAAAATGGGCAAAAAAATCACGATCCAGATCCAAATTCAAAATTCAAAAATAGCAATGGCGCACGGTGGGGGTTAGACGGTGCGCCACTACTATTTTCCCGCCTTCAAAATTCAAAAATACTAATGGCGCACCGTGGTCTATACTAATGGCGCACCAGTGGCCTATACTAATGGCGCACCGTGGCCTATACTAATGGCGTGATACTAATGGCGCACCAGTGATGCGCCATTAGTAGGCAAAACTGGTGCGCCATTAGTAGCCCTTTTCCTAGTAGTGAATGGTGCGATGAAAGTGGGTGTTGACATAGGCATAAAATGAGTGAAGGGTGGAGGCGACGTCGGATTTGCGGCGTAACGGAAAAGTCCAAGTGAAGTGTGAAAAGTCATCTAAAATCGCAAGGTAATATGATAAACCCGAATTGCTAGGCACGGGGGATGTCCAAACATCACAATGAATAACATCAAAGGGAAAAGTTGCAATCGATGAAGATGAAGAAAACGGTAGATGAACGTGTTTTCCTATGCGGCAAGCATGACAAGTGTGAGCCGCTGATTTATTACATGAAAAGGAAAAAGTGCTCAAAATTTTATGAAGAGTGTTGGCGCCGGGATGACCGAGACGAGCGTGCCAAAGCGAGACGTCGGCATGAAGAGCAACCGGGCCACTGCGAGTAGAAGCGCCGCATGGGTAGAGATCATCGGGAGAGTCACATCGGTGCAGAACCCTCCGGGAGCGAGCATCCTTAACAGAAAAACCGAGAGCATCAAACTCAACGGTGACAGGATTTTCACGAGTAAGAGTGCGAACAGAACAAAGATTTTTAATTAAGGATGGTGAAACAAGCACATTATTGAGAGCTAAAGAAGAAGAGGGTAACGGAAGAGAGGATGAACCATGATGGGTGATGGGAAGAGAGCTACCATCACCAACCATGATGCGGGAGGAGAAAGGATAGGGAGCGGAACGGGATAAGATACCGGGGTTGGAGGCCATGTGGGTGGCGGCACCGGTGTCCATGTACCAATCGCCGCCTCCGTTGTAGGCGCTCGGCGAGGGGGCAACATGAAGGGCGGAGAGAAGCGCCAGGTAATAGATCGGAGGGGCACCACCGTATGCACCATAGCCCGGCGCGCCGCCATATGCAGAGGGACCACCATAGGCCGACGAGCCATCGTAGGCCGCGGCAGCGCCAGACGCGGTAGGGACCTGTGCGGTCAGCAGCGCTTGAGGGGTGCTCGGCCGTGGCCCGAGGATGCTCGGAGCTGGTGGGCGGGGGACGGGCATGGAGTAGGCATGCACTACTCCCGTCCATGGGTTATACCCCGAGAGCCAAGGCGGAGGAGGTGCAGCCGCCGCAGGCGCAGGAGGGCGCGGCGTCGTGTTGGAGTTGCGGCCCCGTCCCCCGTGACCCTTCTGCTTGCGGCCGCTGGAGGGCGCAGGCGCGGGTGGCGGGGCAGGAGCGGGAGCACGCGGCCCCGGCTGGGTTGGAGTAGAGCCGTGGCCGGCGGCGAGGCCGACGTGAAGAGCGGCGTGGGTCGCCTGCCGAGCGGTGTGACGGAGACGCTTTTCCTCCATGCGAAGGTAGGTGACCGCCTTCGCGTACGTCGGTGTGATGAGGGAGAGGTTGGCGGCGGGCTAGCCAAGGTCGGGGTGGAGGCCGCGGAGGAGGTTGGTGAGGAGGACCGAGTCATCGATGGTCATGCCGACGTCGCGTAGCTCATCGGCGAGAACCTTTAGCCGCGTGCAGTACTCGTCGGTCGAAAGATCGTTTTGCTGCATAGTGAAGAACTCCCCTTGAAGAAAGACGCGGCGCTGCAGTTGATTGTTGAGGAAAAGATCACATAGGCACGTCCACATAGCATACGCGGACGGATCGCGGGCATTCACCATGTTGAAGAGGCTGCCGGAGATGGTGAGGAAGAGCCACTTGACGATGCAGGCGTCCACAGCGAGCCACTCGTCGTCGTCCTTCATGTCGTGGAAGTCAACGCTCCCGTCAACATGCTCGATGAGACGGTAAGAGCGGAACAACAGCACGAAGTACGTGCGCCATGCGTTGTAGGACGGCGAGTCGAGGTCAAGGATGACAGGTACGTGGTCCTTGATGTGGATCTCGTTGAGGCGATCGTAGGTGAACATGGCACCGGAGAAAGAACCGGCGTCGGATGCATCGGCCTTGGCCATGGAGACGGCGGGTGGTTAGGGTTTTGGGTGAGGGGGAGAGGGAGCGGGGGCTGCGATGGGTGTGGAGAAGAGGGCGGCAGCGGCGACAGAAGGAAGAGAGGAGCGGCGGCGGCCCTTAGGGTTTCGGGAGGGAGGTGGTGGGGGCAGGGGAAGAAGAGAAGTGGCGGCGGCGTCGACTATGGGAGAGGCGGCGTCGGCGGCGGCAGCTAGATGGATGGGAAGGAAGCGGCGGCGGTGGCTACGGGAAGGGTAGCGACGGCGGCGGCAGGAGGGTGGAGGAGTTGGCGCGGCGGCGACTAGGGCTAGGCGCGGCGGCGTAGAGGTGCGGAAGCGACAGAGGATCGCGGTAAAACTGATACCATGTAGAGAGAATATTTGGTGCAACTCATTGTATTCCATGGAGTAGGTTACATTATATACACATGATGTCTTGCGTGACAAGGTAACTAATCCTACCATATCTCTAGGAGTTAGCTATACAAGGCTAGAGAAGATAATATTAGAAATACAAGATATGTCACGTTCAACAATGTTCTTCCCTCTAGTGTACAACTTCTTATGTGAAGGCTGTACCAAAGTACATGACGTTAGTTCTTTTTCACAGTAATAATCTTAATTGTGGGACATCACTATGTAATATCTCAGAGCTGGTAAAAAAAGACTTAGACATTATTGAGGGTTTGTGATAGGATGGTATGCCATCGACAAGTTAAGGTGATAAAAAAATTGTGTATTTTCTATTATGGGCAAAGAAGCAAGAGTTTCACTATTACAAATTGTAAGAAACTGATCTTCAAAGCATATTTTGACATGTGAATTGGCTTTTACATGGCAAATAATTATAGCGAAGAAGTGGTAACCTATACATATATGCAATGCAGTCTAATTCTAGTTCTTATCATTACTGCATTGTTCTGCAAAAAGTAGGAGCATCACAATATATTAGTGCAAGTTCTGGACTGCGTTCACTCTTCCTTTAAAAAATTATGCAAGGTGACTCTGGTAACCATATACCAGTTCACAAAATATATAACATTGAATCATATACCAGTTTACAAAAATCCATACGTTTGTATTATTATTCGAACTATCTAATGAAAGAAGGCAGCAACTAACACATAAATTCATTAGAAAGAGATGGTATTCCAGATAGCGTCCCGGACAACGCTTCATTACCAAGAGATTATGCAGGAACTATAATGCAAATACCTGCAGAGAACTTTACCATAAGCCTGCTTGGAACCAAACTCACACTTTCATGTTTCATGCACACAGGTCGTCAAGAGCAATAAATAAGAATCCATAATCTGATGGCATAATTAGACAGGAAAGGTTTAGCATTTGCTATTCTGTTGTAAATTATTGTTTTGATCACTTGACAAGCACATGAAGGTTTTATTTCTTCCAAGCTATTATACTCGACCTTAACAGCATATTGAACATCAATCTTACCAACTTGGCAACTTGCTTAGATGCCCCAAAATCGGCAAGCTTAATGCAGCCTTTGTTATCAACAAGAATGTTTGCACCCTGTAAAACAATCCCATGATCACCAAGATAATTAGCACAACCAAACAATCAATGACACAAAGATTCTAGTATATTCAGGCTTCAGAGTTTTTACCTTAATGTCTCTATGTATTATTGCATTGCTATGCAGATATTCCAACCCTTGCAAAATCTGCCTAGTATACTTCCTAATGACCTGATCAAAATACGCAACGAATCAGTTTCTCTTCTGCGAGTCAAATCACAGAAAACCACATGATTGATGGTTACTTACTGCCTCCGGGAATGAACCGAGTTTTCCAAGAAGCGACTGGATAGACCCTCCAGGAACAAACTCCAGCAGGATATTCAGTGTGTCTTCCTCACGGACAGTCCCGAGGTACCTCTTCTCAAATCACAGGAAGTAGATCAAACAACTGCAGTCTAGCAGTCAAGTATAGAGTATCTAAAATGTAATCGATCTTTCATCCACTAACCACAATATTGGGGTGCGAAAGGTTCTTGAGGAGCTTCACTTCTTCCTCAAGTTCTCTTATATGCGCCTAATCGTAGAAACAAAAGCCACAAATCACCTCACATGAAGGAAAGCCTCAACAACTAAATTGGTAACCAAATCGGTCGGAGAAGTGCTACTCACTTGGGCCTTACCACGGCTATCACTTGCATTACACTGCTATGCATATACTAATCATTTGAATTTATTCCTAGAAGGTAAATAAAGAACGGAAGCTTAAGCACAACCACTGATTTCTATCAACTTCCCAAAAAGAGCATCTGAAGCTATATTAATATGCAAGCCCAGATTCCCATATACTTTATTATGGGGCAAAACAACCATATCAGAGATAAACATGAATCATCACTTACTTTTGCTGTTGTTGTTGGAAAGAGCATGACTTCCTGATGTGTGCTTCGTTTCGTTCTTCTACAACCGAACTCTGTAATAAAGAACAAACTAATAAGGCACACACTCAGTAATGGTAACATCTGTAATCGATGGATGGTAATTATATTCGAACGCCCTTGGAAAGGAAACATAAACCTGGGTTGATCGGCACTGTTCTGAAACAGCTGTATGCAGGCAGTGGAGATAGTTGGGCAGGCTGCCATGCTTGTGACAAAGCGGCTCGTCTGTACATATGTGACAATTAAGAAGGGTTCAGGCTTCAGAGTTTTTACCTTAATGTCTCTATGTATGTCGTCGCCGTCGCACGTGCCGGGCAAGAAGCCGCTGGTGGCCGTGGTGAGCTCGGAGGTAGGTGGGGGCGCATCCGGGGCTCCCTTTGTGGACGCTGCTCGCCCGAAGCCTACCTCCGGGGGAACCGATGCTGCTATGCGGAGTAACCCGCGGCTACAGACGTCGGCGATATGGAATCAGCTGAAGACGGCAGGAGCGGCGGGCACGGCGAGGTCGGCGCCGGCGGCTCGCGAGCGTGAGAGCAGGGATGAGGAAGACCAGGAGGCTTTTCGGGAAGGAGAGGACCCTGCCGTTGACGATATGTTGGCTGAACAAATGCAAGCCATGTCTGGTGGAAGTAAGGAAGGGACGTGCGCCATGCACATGCAGAAGACCACGTCCAGGCTCAGGTCCAGGAGAATGGAGCCAAGGGCGCCCAGTACTCAAACGCATCCCAGCCGAGGAGTTCGGATATGATTCCGGCGCTGCGCAATATGTCACAGGAAGTGAGCATGGATGAAGCGGACGAGTCTGTTGGCGCGTCCGCCTTGGGCAAGCGTACTGCTGCTAGTGATCAAGTTGCTGCCGTAGGTGGAGAGGAGACTGATAAGGCTATGGTGGATTCTGCTAACACAAACAACCCGGCCGCGCTTGCGCGTTCAGGTACACCAAAGAAGCGCCGGACTCTTGAGTCTCTGGACGGGCAGCAGACTACGCGTGGTGGTGGGATGACGGAACATGACATGATGGACGGAGCTCACACAATGGAGGCAGTCGGCCCAGGGGCCGCCGACGAACTGACGGGGCCGATGGAGCCCCGTTAGGAGCAATGAATATCCTAAGCTGGAACCGCCGAGGGGCGAGGAATACTCGGACAGTTCGTGATCTTGTGAGTCTGGTTCAGGCTCAATCCCTTAGTATCGTTTTTCTTTGTGAAACTAGGCAATTAAAAAATAAAATGCAGAGGTACCGTGCTCGGTTAGGGTTAAGAGGTTTTGATGCTTTCGATTATGCCGGTCGTAGTGGAGGCCTTGCTTTGTATTGACATGAGTCTGCGAGTCTTGATGTAAAAGAAATGGACCTGACTAACTTCCACACGTCCGGAGGATTGCAACACATCCGGATGATTTCAAAAAGTAACAGGAGTGAGTGTGGTGTGCGAGCCAATTCCTAATTCATTTCCAAGTCTGCATGCATGCATATAAAACAGAAATGATAACATCAGTAAAGATTCTAGAGAAATTCAAAATGCAAAATGTTTTGTAGCTCAAACCGTCGGTCCGACTGAAAAAATGTTTTCACATAAAAGAACCGTCTCGACAAGACTTTCGAAACAAGATCCCATATTGATATGTTCTGACGACTTTTTTTTTGAGTAAAAAGTTATCACGTCTGGGATATGCAAGTTATCACGTCTATGGTATATAAGTTACCATGATATTTACATATAAAAACTCCGCGCATAAAAATGATTTCTTCCAACTTTCTCCCCATATGTGAATGCCCTTAAAGTGCACAAAAGCTAATGTCATCATAGATTCACTTTATTTTGAAATTTCAAAATGTTTTGTACCTCAAAGGGTTTGTTCGATTCAAAATTCATTTTCACGAAAAAAAACCGCCATGATGAGACCTTCGAAACAAGATCCTATGTTGGCATGTTCCGACGACTTTTTCTTCTGGGTCAAAAGTTATCATGCCTGCGCTAAGTAAGGTATCAGATCCGTTGTGCGTATATTACCATGTAATTTACACACATCTTATCGAAGTATATTTTCAGCAACTTTTTTCATGGGTAAAGTTATCATGGTGTTTGTACATAAGTTATTAGGCCCGAGAGCATGTATTACCATGTTATTTACAGAGTATGTTTTGAATAAAACTTTTCCATGGGTCAAAAGTGATCATGGTGTTTGTACTTAACTTATCAGGTCCAAGAGCGTATCTTATCATACTTTTACACAAAAAATTATCGGTGGTATATTTTCAACAACTTTTTTCCACGGGTAAAGGTTATTGTGGTGTTTATATCTAAGTTATCAGGTCCGGGATCCTATATTATCATGCTATTCACACAAAAAGTTATGAACAGTTCTACCTTCCGACCCTTCGGTATCCCCATTGACACATAAGTTACAAGGTATGTTTTAAAAAAATCCCTCGGGTAAAAAACATAATTATGGGTGTTTGTGCGTGAGTTATCAGGTATGTGGGATGAAATATTACCATGCTATTGAGATAGAAGTTATCGGGGATAAGTTCTCAAGTACTTTTATCTTTAAGGGTCAAAGTTACCATGTGTTTATAGCTAAGTTATCAGGTCCATAGTATGTATCTTACCATGCTATTTACAAAGAATTTGGGGTGTATTTGAATGCCTTTTTCACATGATAATTTTAACAAAGAGAAAACATGATAACTATATCATGAACGACATGATAACTACAGAGGGTATCTCAAACTAACATGATAACTACAAAGGGTGTCTCAAACTATAACATACAAAAAAGATTCAAAGCAAACAATACATATTATATAAGAAAAAAAGAAATGGAACTCACACAACTAATTGCTTGGCTAGTTGGTTAGCATGGTGAGCTTAGAGGTCTTAGCATGCTAAGGTTGATGGTTCGAATCCCACCTTGCACACTATTTTTTGCCTGGCAAATTAGGATGAGTAAAGGACTGACAAAATCATGCAAATTAGGAGGTGACCCACCACGGGATAATCTCATTAATTACAGGATTCTAATAAAGTTGCCTAGAATTATGATCGCAGTTAAAGCATAATCCAATCAACATTAATTGCGGGATGGTGGAGAAAATGGAAGTAAATTAACAACTGTCGTACGATTAATAAGCACCGCCGGATCCGAAATGAACGCGATCCGAGTCGTGCGGATCTGTCGCATAATTCCTGCCGACTGGATTTTAGCTTTCTCGAAAAGAAATAAATGAACACTATATTGATGCGTATGTAACAGGTGCGGATGGTGAGCCACCGTGGCGGCTTACCTGTGTCTACGGCGAGCCTCGGACGGAGAACCGTCACCGCATGTGGTCCCTCCTCCGTAATCTCCACCAGCAGGCCAGCATGCCATGGGTCGTGGTGGGTGATTTCAACGAGGCGATGTGGAGTTTTGAGCACTTCTCCGACACACCGCGCTCGGCAGGTCAGATGCTTGATTTTCGTGATGTTCTTGAGGTTTGTGGACTGGGCGACCTCGGTTTTGCAGGGCTCCCATACACCTTTGATAATCGGCGTGGGGGACGGGCGAACGTCAAGGTTCGCCTCGACCGTGACGCTTGGAGGGACACCTTTGCGCACGCCAGGGTGGAGCACTTGGTGGCGCCCAGCTCTGACCACCTCCCCATCCTGCTCCGCTGTGCGCTGGAGGAGCCGCGCCAGGCAGCAAGTAGGAGATGCAGACAGTACGAGGTCATGTGGGAATGTGATCCTTCCTTGCCCGAGGTAATCATGAACACCTGGACTGAGCTCGGGTCTATGTTACATCTTGGTGATGTTGCTTCAGGCTTAGGTAATATGATGAAAAAATTACAAGACTGGAGCCGGAAAAAGTTTGGTAATGTTATTAAGGAAATTAACAAGTCTCGCTCTCGCCCAGAGGAGCTCATGTCTATGAATGCAGACAGGAAAGAAATCAGAGAGGCGACTGACCGGATGAATGAACTACTCTATAGGGAGGAGATGTTGTGGATGCAGAGATCTCGTATTGCATGGCTACGGGAAGGGGATCGCAACACCCAGTTTTTCCACCGGAAAGCGGTGTGGCGTGCTCGGAAAAACCGTATTAAATCCCTCATTGATGAGACAGGGGTCACGCATAAGGACCACGGATCCATGGCGGCTATGGCCACGGCCTATTTCTCTAAACTTTTTACTGCTGACACTTCTCTTTGTGTGGACCATATTATTGATTTGATACAGACTCGTGTTACTGAGAGTATGAATGATGGCCTGTGCGCAGATTTTTCGGACAAGGAAATTGTTGATGCTCTATTCCAGATTGGGCCGCTCAAGGCACCAGGTCCGGATGGATTTCCCGCTCGCTTCTTCCAGAGAAACTGGTCTGTTGTGAAGGAGCAGGTTATTGCAGGGGTGAAGGAGTTTTTCCGGTCCGGGAGTATGCCTAAGGGGGTGAACGACACTTCCATCGTTCTCATTCCGAAGGTGGACAACCCGGAGAGGCTCACTGAGTTCCGTCCAATAAGCCTATGCAACGTCATTTATAATATGGTGGAGAAGTGCCTAGTGAACCGGCTGAGACCTATACTGGATGATATTATCTCCCCTGAGCATAGTGCCTTTGTTTCTGGTAGGATGATTACAGACAATACTCTAATTGCCTTTGAGTGCTTTCATTTTATTCAGCAGGAGAAGGATTCTAGTTCACAGACGATACACTTCTGTTCACATATATATAGGCGTTACCTTCCCATCTTTTTCCTCCCGGTGGTGAGAAATACGCTCCATATATATAGGCGTTACCTTCGAAGAGAAGTATCTAGGCCTGCCGACGCCTAAAGGTCGTATGTCACGTGGTAAATTTTAGAACTTGCAGTCTCGGTTGTTGAAACGGATTACTGTATGAAGGGACACCCTCTCTCTCTCGGGCAAGGATACTATGATTAAGGCAGTTGCGCATGCCATCCCTACTTATATCATGGGCGTTTTCAAGTTATCTTTGTCTGTCTGTGATGACCTGAATAGGATGGTACGAAACTTTTGGTGGGGTGCATCGGAAGGCAAACGGAAAACACATTGGTTGGCATGGCCGAAGTTACAAGCTCAGAAAAGCAAGGGGGGCTTGGGATTTAGAGATTTCCGCCTCTTCAACCAGGCTCTCCTAGCGAGACAAGCCTGGCGCCTGTTAACTAATCCCAACAGCTTGTGTGCGTAGGTTCTAAAGGCGCGGTACTACCCAGAGGGGCGCCTCGAATACACGGTCTTCTCGGGGAATGCATCCCCGACTTGGCAGGCGATTCAGCATGGCCTTGAGCTCTTGAAGAAGGGCATCATATGGCGCATCGGGGACGGGCGAAACATCCGCATATGGCGCGACCGGTGGCTACCCAGGGAGCCGTCGCGTCAACCCGTGTCCCCGCAGGGCACGTGCCGCCTCAGGAGGGTGGCGGATCTCTTGGACGGCGATGGGTTCTGGCGCACGGACCTTCTTCATCGCTACTTCCTCCCGGCGGATATCGATGTCATCACCAGCATCCGTACTTCGCCCCGCGCCCCAGACGACATCATTGCATGGGCACCAGAGAGGAACAGTATCTTCATCGTTCGGTCTGCCTACCGCCTAGCCATGGACGAGCGCGAGCGTCCATTGGCGTCCGCCACGAGCAGGGCATCGGATGGTCGTCGCGCCATCTAGAAGATCATATGGGGGTGCCCTGCTCCCCCGAAGGTACGTGTCTTCGCCTGGAGAATCGTCACCAACTCACTTGCTACTTGGGCCAAAAATTCTCACGGCATCTCGAGCTTACTGACATATGCCCCCTCTGTGCTATGGAACGTGAGGACGGATTCCATGCGCTTTGCAGGTGCCCCTTGGCAAGGGAGCTCTGGCGCATCATGGCTTTGGACTGGAACATCCTCAAGGTGGATTCCATCCACAATACAGGCCCAGAGTGGGTCTTCTCACTGTTGGACCCCTTGGACGACACGGCAAGACTGGTGGTGCTCATGACCATGTGGCGAATATGGCATGTCCGCAATGAGATCACTCATGCTAAGCCGCCACCCCCTGCCGAAGCTTCCAGGCGTTTTTTGCGCGGGTACATCAACTCACTTTTGTCCTTACAGCAACATCCTACGGGTGATCTAGTGAAGGGGAAGATGGTGGTCATTACATCACCACAATGCGCCCAGGTGCGCACGGAGACCAAGGCGATTGCGAGCTGGGCCCCCCCTATGCCGGGCTGGGCAAAGTTGAACACGGATGGGAGTTATATCGCAGCCACGAGCGCGGCGGGTGGTGGCATGATCCTTCGAGATGATAGAGGTGACATCATCTATAGCGCATGCAGGGAGCTCCGCACATGCAATAATGCCCTCGAGGCGGAGCTAGCGGCATGCAGAGAAGGCCTAGAGTTGGCCTTGTATCGGACGAACCTACCGATCGTGGTCGAGATGGATAGCATGGAGGCGGTGGCCATGCTTACAGGACGTCAGCGGGATAGATCGGTTCATCGTGCACTAGTAGAGGAGATTCGCAGCATGGCTAGTCTCGCTACTAGGGAGATCTCTTTTATTCACTGTAACCGCTCTCAGAACATTGTTAGTCATGAGCTGGCCGCCTATGGCCGTAGCACCCCGCGTACAGCAGTATGGCTTGCTGCCGGTATGAACTTTGTTGTAAACCTGGTTGCGGCTGAAAAGCCCCCGTGAGCTTAATGGAGATTTCTTTTCACCCCACAAAAAAAACCGAGACATATGTTTACCATCGACATCTTCAGCAGCATCTAACTCTTCTTCCTTGACCGTTACTTCCTGGAAACAAACAGCCAAGCTATTAAATTGTTTGATTTCACTGTATTTAATTTGAGAGGATTAACCGTAAAGCATCGTTAGATTCCTGAATTTGGTCTGTTTAGAATGAGTACACAGGACAAAATTTACTCATAAAAAATTGATGTGCAGATGTACCAATCAAGCATCCGTTTATACTATCCAGGAGCTCAGAGTTTAGTAACTCTACTGCATATGATAGCAGGTAATATCTATGGTAGGGCGTATCTTGTACCCACAAGACTAATGTCAATTTGTTTGTAAGACATGCATAATCACTTTTCTTAGCCGACTTGAGGCTATAATGAGAAGTTAAAAAACACTATCTATTATAAATTCTATTGTGTGCGGCGTGCAGACATTTAAAACACCTATGTTTTCTGACGAAATGAATGGTAATGGCTGATTACTAATTTCCTAAATCGGTTTTTTTCTTCGAAACCTAATTCGCGGATAAACATGCCTAAATGGGAAAACGGAGGGTGGATATACAATTATGACAGCTACCTCATACAGAGGCATGAAGAACATCCTCTGTCCGCATGACCAACATCATGTACTCCTCTATCAGACCACAAGATTAAAACAAACACTTTTGAAACCTTCGTTTATAAATTTAGCTTTTGTCAGTGGGTAATAGAAATACAAAATCATGTCACGTGCTCTCTTACACAGAAAAATCAAACATCAAGCGTGACTGTATTTAAGAGAGAGAGAGAGAGTTCACCTTGTTCATCTTTATCAATCTCATTCTCAAAATTCTTCTTCTACTCTCCACAAGTAACCAGAATATGAGAATCAAAATTAGATTATGAGAAAACTGGAAAGTCAAGGACGCAGATGGGCATCACAGATTGGAGAGGAGGAGGGAAGAAGCGAAGGTGAGGAGGAGGGGCACGGCTGCTGTTAGATGTGTATAGTTCATCCTCATTGTATAAGGGGTTTTTCTGCACTTTACCACATCTGTATATGTACTGACCGTTGGCCCTCAGCAAAGATCAGTTGCTCACTTATCTAACATGGTATCAGATGCTAGGTTAGCCTGTCTCCCGCACGCTGCAACTCCGTGCCTGCTCCCTCCTCGTCGCTGTCGCTGCTAGTCTCCGGCCGTGGTCTGGTTCGATTCGTCCCCATCCGGATCGTTGCTCGGCGCTCACCTCTGCTCCCGTCTTGCTGGCTGCTATCTCCTCTCCGTTCCCGCTCCTTTCGGCCGTCGTTGTCGCCCCGTTCGGCAGCTGCCGCTGCTGCGTTGGGGCCGCCTCGACCGGCCGCGGCTGCTGCCCAGTCCGGCCGCTGCCGCTGCCCCGCGGTTCGGCTGCCGTCCCACACCCAGGCTGCCGCCGCCGCCCCAGGTCCGGCCGTCGCCGTCTGGTCTGGCCCGGGTCTCCTCCAGGCCACCGCCCCCTGCTCCTCGAGCGCTGGGCGCTGGTCTCCTCTGGTCGTGCTCGATCCAGATCGAGCGCTGGTTCTACGTTTCCCTCGATCCAGATCGGGTTGAGGGCCTGTTGACAAAAAAAAACGACGCGGACAACAGCAGCAGAGTGACTTACTCATGTCCTCTTCGGGCTATGTCGCGGTCCCTCGGTGCTCGGTGATCTTTGATGGCACCAACTATGCTGAGTTTGTCGGCTTCATGCGCATTCATATGCGTGGACTCCTTTTATGGGGTGTTTTCTCTGGCGAGGTCCCCTGTCTGCCATCTAAGATGCAGTTTTAGAGAAGAACAGATTCAGTTTTGCCTTGCAGGCTTGGACTGTTTTACAGTAAGTCTGAATCTGAATGTGTCGACACCGCAGCCACTACTTATTTTCGTGCATCAGAAATAGAAATTCAGTAGTAACGCTGTAAAGTTCATTGAAATAGTGGTGTGCCTGTGCAGTTTGCAACCATGGAAAGTGCCCAACATTTGGTTATTACAAACTTTTCTAACCTACCTATCTCAACAAAGCCCACAAATAAAGAGGATGTCTTCCCAGTCTTTTGAGCAATTTTGTGTTACAAGGAGCTGTCTAAGAAAAGAATGAACATTATGATCCACAAGCAGAACTCAATGAACTTCTGTTATCAACATCCTAACCTATTTTAAAACATGACATAAGTAATTAGAACCAAAATTAAACGCATGTGTGTTGTTCAGCATGCACCATTTAATCACTGATGCACAACTTCATGGTGTTCAGCTAGCACCATTTCCTATTTAATCAACCACAATTAATTAGCATCAAAGGAAGTGAGAATGCAATCATCCAAAGTGTTTCTCCATCAAAAAACAAAGATCTGGCATTAATGAAAAAATGATTACACACATTATACCATTAGCAGACGAGGCCAATCATTTACTAGGTCTCTGTCAACAAGATGGATATATTTGCCCAAACTGATTGAAGATACTGATAATAACTAACATGTATTTTACAACATGATCATAGCATTTCCCCCTTCAACACTACTACGCGAACGAATCTCATAGGAATCAGAAAAGTTGCCTCATTACTTTCGATTACTGAACCACCATTGCTCCAAATAAAGCACCAGAGTCTCCTATTGTTTTCACGAGTGCAATGATTGTAATGCTGCATAGAATGGTACATATGGTAGGTATGGTGGGTCTCCATATTCATCAAGATTGGAGACAACTTTTACTTGCTGACTGTTGGATAATCAGCAACTACTCTCACATGAGGGCCAAAGGCCAGTACATATACATGTGTATGGTAAAGTGCAAGAGACCCCTTATACAATGGGGATAAACCGAAAAGGGCTATACACATCTAACACCCCCCCTCAAACTCATGGTGGATCGACAACACTGAGTTTGGAGAGAACAAAACTGTGCTGCGCTCGAGTCTGTGCCTTCGTGAAGAAGTCTGCTAACTGTAGCTCAGAGGGCACATAGTGAAGAGCGAGAGTTTGATCCTGCACAGCAGCACGCACAAAATGGGCATCCACACCGATGTGCTTGGTGAGCTTATGCTTCACCGGGTCACGCGCAATACTGGTAGCACCAGTACTGCCTGACAATAAGGGAGTCGAGGTAGTAGCAGACACACCAAAATCCTCAAGCAGCCACCGTAACCAGATCACCTCAGCCGTTAGCATGGCCATGTCTCACAACTCAGCCTCTATACTCGAGCGAGAAACCGCAGTCTGTTTCTTTGTCTTCCAGCCAATAAGAGAGCCACCAAGAAAGACACAATAAGCTGACAGCGACCGTCGATCAGAGGGATCACTAGCCCAGGTAGCATCACAGTAGGCATGGAGCTCAAGAGAGCTAGAGCAGGGAAAGAAAAGGCGCTGAGAGATCATGCCACGAAGATATCGTAGGACACAGAGGAGATGACTATAGTGGACAGAGGTGGGGGCTGAAATGAACTGACTCAGAATGTGGACATGATAGGAAATGTCAGGACGCGTAACAGCAAGGTAGACAAGACTGCCGACAAGGTGACGATAGCGAGTGGGATTAGGAAGAGGGTCACCATCAGATGCATGAAGCTGAACGTTGAGCTCCATGGGAGTCACAACTGTGCGCTCGTCACCGAGAGCAGCGCGAGCAAGAAGATCCTGAATATATTTTTCTTGGGAGATGTAGAAGCCATCAGAGGTGGAGGAGATCTCAATCCCAAGAAAATAACGAAGTGGACCAAGATCAGTCATGAGAAACTGGTCGCGAAGGCAAGCCTTAACAAAGGCAATGTAATCAGAGTCGTCACCAGTGATGATCATATCATCAACATAGAGAAGGAGAAGAGTCCGACCACGAGGAGACATGTGAACAAACAATGCCGGATCATGATCACTGGGCAAGAAACCAGCGGCAGTCACCACAGAGGCGAAGCGCTCAAACCAGGCGCGAGGGGCCTGTTTGAGACCATAGAGGGAGCGGCGCAGCCTACAGACCATATTATCAGGAGCATAGTACCCCGGTGGTGGCTGCATATAAACCTCCTCACGCAACTCACCATTGAGAAAGGCATTCTGAACATCAAGTTGAGAGATAGACCACTGACGAACAGAGGCCACAGCAAGAAGAGTGCGGACCGTGGTCATGTGGGCCATAGGAGCAAACGTCTCATCATAATCGCGCCCCTGCTCCTGCTGAAAACCACGGGCCACAAGACGAGCTTTGTAGCGCTCAGGAGAACCATCGGAGCGAGTCTTAATCTTGTAGACCCACTTGCAGGTGATGGGACGAACACCGGAAGGAAGGGGAACCAGATCCCATGTGCTAGAGCGCTCAAGAGCAGCAAGCTCTTCCGCCATCGCAAGCTGCCATTCAGGCTGAGTCATGGCAGTTCGATAGGAAGGGGGATCAGCAATAACAGAGAGACCGTACCGATCAGGGGAGTAGCGATCAGGCGGGGGGCGAGGTCGATCACGGAGGTTGTGAACCAAGAGAGGTGTGAGAGGAGGCGCACTAGAGATGGAAGGCTCGTCAGAGGAGACATCCTGAGGACGAGATCGACGAGTATAGTAGAGAGGAAATGGGGAGAGAGGGTGGCGGACTGGAGATGATGGATGAGAGGTGGAGGAGGAGGATGGAGAAGACGGGGTCGGTGGTGAATGAGAAGGAAGGAGAGATGCAAGAGAAAGAGGTGACACGGGAGGCACATAGCAGGGTGTATCCGGAAGGAGAAGGAAAGAAATGTCGTCCACCGAGAAACTCGAGGAAGAAGAACGTGGGTAGTAAGAACGAGACTCGTCAAAAGTCACATCACGCGAGATGCGCAAGCGATGACCCACAGGATCCCAACATCGATATCCCTTGTGCTCATCACTGTAGCCAAGGAAAACACACTCAACCGACTGAGGAGTCAGTTTGGTGCGTTCTCGGGGGGAAAGAAGAACATAGCACACGCATCCAAACATACGAAGAGCAGAGTAGTCAGGAGAGCGACCAGTGAGACACTCCATAGGGATACCACCCTGTAGAGTAGACGAGGGCTGAATGTTGATGAGATAGGTGGATGCGGAAACAGCCTTAGCCCAAAAATGGGGTGGAAGGGAAGCAGCAATCATCAGCGCACGAGCCGTCTCAAGCCAATGACGATGCTTTCGTTCGGCAACGCCATTCTGAGCATGAGCACCAGGACACAAGAACTGCGCAAGAGTACCCTATTCCATGAGAAAAGCACGCAACAGCTGAGAGATATACTCTTCAGCGGAGTCAGCACGAAAAGTGCGAATGGGGGTGGCAAACTGGGTGTGAACCATGGCAGCAAAACGTTTGTATATAGGGAGAACCTCGCTACGAGATTTCATGAAGTAGAGCCAAGTGTAGCGAGAGAAATCATCAATAAACAAAACATAATAGCGATGACCACCTTTCGAATCAAAGGGAGCAGGACCCCAGACATCAGAATGAACTAAGTCAAAAGGACGCTGAGATACAGACTCACTGGTAGGATAAAGTAACTGAGTCTGTTTGCTAAGTCTGCAACCATTACAATGTAAGTAGACATCTCCAGATACAGACCCTAAAAGGCCCTGACGAACTAAAGAAGACAAGTGAGAGCCACAGATGTGACCAAGGCGATGATGCCACTGCTGGAAGGACGCAGACGAAGAGGCAGCAAGAGCATGAGAGCTGGCAGAAGTGGTGGCAGCGGAAGGAACACAAAGCCAGTCAACCTCCCAAAGGCCCTCTGACTCATGGCGCCGAGGGCCAGCACCAACCAAAGCCTTGGTGCGACGATCCTGAATGGAGCAAGAGTCGGTGTCAAGAATGACATGACAACCTGTCAGTAAGTTGGGCAGCGGAAAAAAGATTCATGGTAAGATGAGGAACATGTGAAACACTCGGAACTGAAAAGAAGGGAGTGGAAAGAATACCACAACTAGCAACAGGAAGAGATTTGCCATCGGCAGTAAGAACATTAACAGGCGAATCAAGAGGTCGGAGAGAAGACAACGCGGAAGAATCAGAAGACATATGAAAGGAGGCTCCAGAGTCCAGAACCCACGAGGATGTACCTGACTGTGTAGATGCCGGTGATGGTGAGGAAGAGGATGCAGTCACAGCAGCAGCGGAGCCAGTCGATGAGGAACCCGAGGAAGCAAGAAGACGCTTGAGGCGAACAATGTCCTGGTCGGTGAGTGACGGAGTCGAGGAAGACACAGGAGTCCCGCTGAAGGAGGAGCGCCTCTGGTCTCGCTTCTTCTGGCGACAATCAGATTCTGGGAGACCTGGCCGGGAGCAGTAACCACAGACAGTGTCACGGCGCAACGTGCCCTTCTCAGCATAAGGAGGACGGCTCACCCCCCGGAGGAGTAGGCAGGAGCGGCGGAGCAGTGAGGCGAGCAGACGAGGTAGGAGCCCGAGCGGACAGTACTGACGGAATCAGAAGCAACCCAGCAGAGCGAAGGCGAGTCTCCTCAGCACGAAGCTCAGCAAGTATCTCTGATATAGGAACATGACCACGAGCAAGCAAGTGAGCATGGCGAGGCTCAAACTCAGACCGGAGGCGAGATAAGAACTCATGGACCCGCTGAAAATCCAGATCAGACCGAGTAGTCTGACAGCAACGACATGTTCCTCAAACAACTATCCGAAGAGAGTCAAGCTGGCGCCAGATGGCAGAGCACTATGAATAGAACTCATCAACAGAAGAATCACCTTGCTGAAGTGTGTGCTCCTGACGCACCACAGATAGGTGGAGAGCATCACCAGAGGGCTGATAGCGCTGACAGAGATAAGACCACATCGCTGCAACTGTGCCAAGTCCCATGAACTCGGAAGCAAACTGAGGGAGGACACTCGCAGTGAGAACAGCAGCAGCTCGAGCACCATCATTGCACTACTGAGTGTAAGCAGAAAGATCATCCCGGTACACAGAGAGAGCATCGGAATAAGCAGATACCTGCTGATCATAAGTATCAACCGCAGCATCATCCAGAGCCTTGGCAGCATCCCGGTCATCCTGAGAAGCATCAGCAGCAAGGACCGGCGGCACCGGTGGGATTGGGGCCACGGGCGCAACAGGGCATGGCGGAAAGGGGACCTCGCTAGAAAGAACACCCCACAGAAGAAGACCACGCATGTGAATGCGCATGAAGCCTGCAAACTCTGCATAGTTGGTGCCATCAAAGATCACCAAGCATCGAGGAACAGCCACATAGCCTGAAGATGACATACTGAGATATCCCCCTTTGTATCTCTCTCCTTTTTTTGGTCAGCGGGTACAGGGAGACCCGATCTGGATCGAGAGGAAACGAGCACCCGCACGCTCGCCCATACGCACGCTCGCTCTTCGCAGACAAGCAGAGGGGAGACGCAGCACACACCAATCCTCAGATCCAGCCAGGGAAGAGAGAGCCGGCCTGGCCAGACAGCAGCGGGGGCGCTGGAGATCCGTAGACGAACGGAGGCGGACGGGGCGGACGGACGGACCCGAGGAGGTCGGGGCGGAGCTTGGCAAGAGCAGCAGCTGGGGCGGCGGCCGGATCCAAGCCAGGCCGCGACGGCGACCGAGCAGGCTGGAGGAGGTGGCGGCCGGATGAGTCAGGCCGCGGCGACTACCAAGCAGGCCTGGGGTCGACAAAGAGGAGGCAGGGGAGCAGCGGGATGGGTCGGTGGCGGCGGCAGCCAGAGACGGAGACGGCCGGAGAGAGCAGCGACCTGAGGAGATGGCCGGAGATGGGCAGACTAGGTTCGGGACGCACGGAGTTGCATCGTGCGGGAGAAAGGGGTTAGCCTGGCATCTGATACCATGTTGGATAATCAGCAACTACTCTCACAGAAGGGCCAAAGGCCAGTACATATACATGTGTATGGTAAAGTGCAAGAGACCCCTTATACAATGGGGATAAACTGAAAAGGGCTATACACGTCTAACACCGACGATCCATATTATAGCATATCGTAGACATGAATTTGGTATCCCGTCCCTCTGTGAAGAAGATCAAGTCACACTCCGGATGAATCGCCATCCAACTGTGACTAATACGTTGTGTCCATCCAGTTACAATGCTATGCTTCAACATCCACTCTTTTTTGACATAGTCCTCGAGAACATAAACTATTGGAAACCTGCTATCAACATCATACAGAAAAGTGGAATAATGCAAGCAACTATGTGACTGATGAAGAAAACCATTAAACAGGCCAGGAGGGAGACGGAAGATCGTCCATGTCTCCCTTTCTGTGTCCACTGCAACTAGACAATGGTATGTCTTGAAGCTATATGCGTGAAAATGCATACAACCGTTGAGGAATACAGTAGACCGGAGCTGATGACCAAAAGGAAAAATATACTCGTCCCATCTCTTTTCCTTACGAGCCCACCGTCCGTTTTCCGACGAATACACATTCACTCTGGTGTGGTAGAAGTCACCGTCGATCTCCTCCAGCAACATAAACACATAGAAGTGGGAAGACACGGCCGGATCGAAACCCAGGCGTACAGTGCTCACATCCTCGGCCTTGCTGGGTTCAGGTAGCATGACCCACTCCTTTCTCGCGGGATTGCACACGATGTAACGGCATTCGTCGGACCCGGCTGCGTGCCAGCGGCAGAGGAGGAGGCCGCTGCAGTAGTCTAAAAGATCGACGCGCTGGTGGTTGGGCAGGAAGGTGAAAGACGTGTCTATGAGAGGAGCGCGGCATCCCCTCGAGAGACTGGTGAAGCGAAAAGATGAAACCGTAAGCAACTCCCCGGACCCTGGTGGCACTGCTGGTGTAGATGAAGCCGGCTAGGGTTTGTCGGAGCTTTTTGCGGTGCTCGGGGTGCTCGATGAGGCCGAGCCAGTGCTTGGAGACGCACTTGAGGCGGCAGAGCGACATAGCGAGGACGCGCGAGAGGATCTCCACGAGGAGATCGTCGGTGAATCTCTCGAACGCCATGCCACTGCAGGGAGAAGAGGACGATCTGCGCAAACAGAGATGGAGGAAAGGTAACGGGGTCGCTAGGAGGAGGAAAGACGAGGATCCTGGTGCTTTCGTGTACCTGAGTCGAGTCGAGGCGCGACCTTCCTCCCGCGGCAGAGAGCGATCCGCCGGGGTGGACATGACAACGCGACGGCGGCGCCGTCGAGCGTGAGGGAAGGAATTGGAAACCATGGAATTCTCCTCCTTATTTTTCTCTCCGTTATTACTCGATTGGGCCGTGAAGTCTTGGTCTGATTTAGGAAGAATCACAAACCTTCAACTCTCCGCAAAAAAAAAAAAAAACCCTTCAATTTTGCAGGTCCAATTGTTGATTTATACTCCCTCCGTCCCATAATATAAGACGTTTAAAAAACATATTACATTATGGGACGGAGGAGTATTATCTTTCGAATTTATTTGTTTCATAGTTTTTTTGTGGGAGATTTGTTTCATAGATTTAATAGATTAAAAGAATATAAAAACAGCTGTAA
>NC_041392.1:681730168-681746407 GCF_002162155.2 Triticum dicoccoides | reverse complement strand
GCATACACTCACCCCTATGAACGCACACACGCACACCCTACCCCTATGAGCACCTCTCAGAGACTGAGCCGGCATATTATCTTGAGATTTACGAAGTCACTGTAGGCGCCTCGTCGTCGACGGAAACGTCTCCTCCCACTGAAAGCGCATCGCCGGAAATCCTGAAATAAATTCAGGAATAATGCGAGCACCATGATTTGAACCCTGGTGGGTTGGGGATACCACTGTCCACCTAACCAACTCAACCATTGCGTGTTGTTTTTGACCAAATGTATTCATTGCATGTTAAAAAATTAGCCTATACCTAAAAAAATATTCATCACATATTTGAAAAGATTAGTGTATTAAAAAACTCATGTGTTTTGGAATTTTTTTTGTAGATTAAATAGATTGTTTGTACACATGTCAGTATATGCTTGTATACAGATGAAAAAAATCCAATTATAAAAACAATAAATTAAGAATAAATTTTGTTTTGGTAGAAAAATAAACACTCATAGAAAAGGTAACACAAAAAAATTGGAAGAGAAAAAACAAGAATGAACATATAGCAAGGCCTAGCGGAACAAAACAGGCATCGGCGGGTCCAGCACGTTTCTCTCTCTAAGAGGCGACCGAGAGGCGATCGCTAGGCGATCGGGAGGCAGCGCCTAGGGTTAGGGTTTGAACGTAGGGTGGTGGTAATCTCCGGGCAGCGGGTTCGGGGCGACGGCGCTGTGATCTTGGCTGGCTACGGCGCGGGTTTTCCTTCTCGAAGGCGAGGCCATGGCGTCTGCATCGAGAAAGGGAGGGGGTGTTCCCTCATAGGCGGCGACTCCGACGAAAAAAGATGCGGCGGCGGCGACAGGGCAGAACGCATCCGCGAAGAGGGGATCTCCGCGATCCCCGGCTGATGGCAAGGCGTCGGAGGAGGCTGCGACCTTGTCAGCGAAGATGGGGGGACTGGCGCTGACTGAAAAGGAGGCGGCTGGTTTCGTGTTCAACGAGCCGGGGCCAAGGAAGAAGCAGGACATGAAGTGGGCGGTCGTGGGGAAATCGTTTTCGCCGCGTCCCTTGAACATATATGCTTTCGAAAGAGCGATGCAGAGGGCATGGGGACTCCACCAAGAAGCCCAGTTTAAGGATCTGGGCGGCAATATCTTCATGATCAGGTTTGGTAGTGAGGGTGACTGGAAGCATGCCTTGCATAATGGCCCATGGCAGTTCGACTTCAACGTAGTGGTGCTGAAGGACTATGATGGTGTGACCAGGCCGTCTGAGATGATTTTCGACACAATTGACATCTGGGTAAGGGTAGGTGATCTACCTTTGGACAAAAGGACCAAGGAGTTTGGAGAGGCTCTAGGAAATTGGCTGGGAAAAGTAGTGAACACTAGTAGAAAAAGGGTCAAACGTGAAGCACATTAGTGCCGGTTTGTATTTGAGCCGGTACTAATGGTACCATTAGTGCCGGTTTGAACGGATTTGCTTTAATGCCGATTCGTGTTGAACCTTTAGTACCGGTTCGTGGCACGAACCGGTACTAAAGGGGTGGTGGCAGGCTGGCGTCAGGCCGGGGCCCCACGATCACCTTTAGTACCGGTTCGCTGGGGCCCCACGATCACCTTTAGTACCGGTTCGTGGCACGAACCGGTACTAAAGGTCTAACCTTTAGTACCGGTTCGTTCCATGAACCGGTACTAACGGGGTCTGACCTATAGTACCGGTTGGAGACACAAACCGGCACTATAGGGCAATTTTCAAACTTGAAAAAATCATAACTAAATCATCCTAATTCAGAAAAATACATATAATATATCAAAATTTGCGGAACAAATAGATTGATCCGCTGAAACAGCCAGTTTTCCGTTTCGACAATTTTTTAAAATCACAAAATTCCAAAGGGAAAATAGAGTTTTTGGGCGTTTTAGACGTTTTTTGGACGTTTTTAGCGTTTAGTGCTAGGGTTTAGATTTCAGCGTTTAGGGTTAGGGTTTATGGTCTAAACCCTTAGTTTTTACTGTTTAGCATAGAGTTTCCGACGTTTTAAGTCCCGGGTTTAGGGTTTAGGACAATTTTTGAAATGACAAATTGTAAAAGGAAAAAAAGATATGCTCTAATTTATGTTTTTTTGAATTTTGGTTAAATCTTGTCAAACCGGTCAAACAACTGATTCAAGAAATATAGAGTGTTACTAAATAATTACCCAATAATATTAGTGTTACTAAATAAGTATCTCAGTTTTTTTGAATTTTGTTCAAATCTGGTCAAACTATGGTCAAACTACTTATTCAAGAAATATTAGTGTTACTACATAATTATTCAAGAATATTAGTGTTACTAAATAATTATTTCAATTTTTTGAATTTTGGTCAAATCTGGTCAAATTATGGTCAAACTATGGTCAAACTATGGTCAAACTTATTCAAGAAATATTAGCGTTACTAAATAATTACTGTTTTTTTAGAATAATAGTTTCAAACTCAAACGGTGAAATGTGTGACTTCATGCTCAAGCTAAACTCCTGAGGGTTAATAGGATTGACATCTTACTATTGTCAGGAAAACAACAAGTGCAGACTTGGAAACGAAGGAGAATAGAACCTGAAAGTTAAGCGTGCTCGGGCTGGAGTAGTGAGAGGGATGGATGACCGGTCGGGAAGTTAGATGATTTGGAATGAGTGATCCACACTTGAGCAGTTAAGAGAGGTGATTAAAGACTAAATCATCAAATAATTCAGAAAAATTAAAAATAAAAAAAAAATCCAAAATTTTCAAAAAAAAAATTCAAAAAAAAAACCTTTAGTACCGGTTGGTAACACCAACCGGTACTAAAGGTCCCCCGTACCAGGGCGCGAGCTCACGCCACGTGGTGGCACTCCGGTTCGTGCCGAACCGGTACTAAAGGGGGGGGGGCCTTTAGTGCCGAAACGTTAGTGCCGGTTCCATAACCGGCACTAAAGGCCCTTACAAACCGGTACTAATGGTCCGTTTTCTACTAGTGGAAAGTGGATGTTGGGGAAGATGGGCTGGCTAGAGGAACGGAGCTCAGGGTGAGGACCAAAATTGCAGTGCAGGATCCGTTGGTTCGCGGTTTGTACCTGAAGAAGAAACCGGATGATGAAGAGAAAACTTGGTTTGATTTTGCTTATGAGAAGGTTCCTCATTTTTGTTTTGATTGTGGAAGGCTTGTGCATGTAGATGGACGATGTGAACCACCAGTTGACCCGCTGTCCCACTGGGGAGAGTGGCTTCGTGCCTCACCAGGTAGGTCCTCGTCGGGTGCCCATGAAAAAAAGCAATGGAGGGGGAGCTCAAGCAAGGGATTTATTAAGGAAAGTTCAATGTCAAGCGGAGGAGAAAATGGCTCGAAAGGACAAGGCTTTGTCAGAGATCTTCCAACGCGTCGATCCCTTTATAGGGAGTACACACCATCAGCTGACTCCCACACTGGTGGGGTGCAGAATAAAGGGAAGGAGCATGATGAAGTGATCAACCCACAAAAATCGCACACTGGTGCAAGGGCTGAGCAGGAAAAGGATCTACGAAATGACTTAGAGGAAAGGAGAGAAAGGAATCTACGTAATGAACTGCACCAAAAGGTTAGAGAGGGAATCATCTCTCCGAAGAAGAATCAAGTTTTCAATGGGAGGCAGCAAGTTCAGGGAGAGAGACCAAGTATGGGGCAGCAGCGGCGGCCAGGGTATTATGTTCGTAAACCAAGGATGGATGATCGTACTGCCCGACAGCGGGAGAGCTACCAATAGTATGTGCCAACAGAGAAAAAACGTTCATCAAAACAGATATGGGTGGCAAAAGGGGAAGGGGCCAGGAGGGAAGGAGCAGATATGTTCTCTGGTGATAAACGACAGAAAGTGTCGTCAGTCTTTGAGCGTATCGGTGATCATGGATCTACATCGGCGGACCCCGAGTTCCGGGGCCGCCGGGACCAATGAATTTCTTGGCCTGGAACTGTCGGGGACTGGGGTTGGTGTTGGGGAACGTAGTAATTTCAAAAATTTCCTACACACACGCAAGATCATGGTGATGCATAGCAATGAGAGGGGAGAGTGTGTCCACGTACACTCGTACACCGAAACCGGAAGCGTTAGCACAACGCGGTTGATGTAGTCGTACGTCTTCACGATCCGACCGATCAAGTACCGAACGCACGGCACCTCCGAGTTCTGCACAAGTTCAACTTGATGACGTCCCTCGAACTCCGATCCAGCCGAGCTTTGAGGGAGAGTTCCGTCAGCACGACGGCGTGGTGACGATGATGATGTTCTACCGACGCAGGGCTTCGCCTAAGCACCGCTACGATATGACCGAAGTGGATTATGATGGAGGGGGGCACCGCACATGACTAAGAGATCCAAAGGATCAATTGTTGTCTCTATGGGGTGCCCCTTGCCCCCGTATATAAAGGAGTGGAGGAGGGGGAGGGCCGACCCTCTCTATGGCGCGCCCTAGGGGAGTCCTACTCCCACCGAGAGTAGAATTCCTCCTTTCCTAGTAGAACTAGGAACCCTTCCAAGTAGTAGGAGTAGGAGGGAAGGAAAGGGAAGGAAAAAAGGAGAAGGAAGGAAGGGGCGCCCCCCCTCCCTAGTCCAATTCGGACCAGCCCATGGGGAGGGGAGGGGTGCGGCCACCCTTTGAGGCCTTTCTCTCCTTTCTCGTATGGCCCACTAAGGCCCAATACGAATTCCCGTAACTCCCCGGTACTCCCTAAAATACCCGAATCACTCGGAACCTTTCCGATGTTCGAATATAGTCGTCCAATATATCGATCTTTACATCTCGACGTTTTCGAGACTCCTCGTCATGTCCCCGATCTCATCCGGGACTCCGAACTCCTTCGGTACATCAAAACACATAAACTCATAATATAACCGTCATCGAACTTTAAGCGTGCGGACCCTACGGGTTCGAGAACTATGTAGACATGACCGAGACACGTCCCCGGTCAATAACCAATAGCGGAACCTCAATGCTCATATTGGCTCCTACATATTCTACGAAGATCTTTATCGGTCAAACCGCATAACAACATGCGTTGTTCCCTTTGTCATCGGTATGTTACTTGCCCGAGATTCGATCGTCGGTATCTCAATACCTAGTTCAATCTCATTACCGGCAAGTCTCTTTACTCGTTCCGTAACACATCATCCCACAACTAACTCATTAGTTGCAATGCTTGCAAGGCTTATAGTGATGTGCATTACCGAGTGGGCCCAGAGATACCTCTCCGACAATCGGAGTGACAAATTCTAATCTCGAAATATGCCAACCCAACAAGTACCTTCGGAGACACCTGTAGAGCACCTTTATAATCACCCAGTTACGTTGTGACGTTTGGTAGCACACAAAGTGTTCCTCCGGTAAACGGGAGTTGCATAATCTCATAGTCATAGGAACATGTATAAGTCATGAAGAAAGCAATAGCAACAAATTAAACGATCAAGTGCTATGCTAACGGAATGGGTCAAGTCAATCACATCATTCTCCTAATGATGTGATCCCGTTAATCAAATGACAACTCATGTCTATGGTTAGGAAACATAACCATCTTTGATCAACGAGCTAGTCAACTAGAGGCATACTAGTGACACTTTGTTTGTCTATGTATTCACACATGTATTATGTTTCGGGTTAATACAATTCTATCATGAATAATAAACATTTATCATGATATAAGGAAATAAATAATAACTTTATTATTGCCTCTAGGGCATATTTCCTTCAGTCTCCCACTTGCACTAGAGTCAATAATCTAGTTCACAATGCCATGTGATTTAATACAAATAGTTCACATCACCATGTGATTAACACCCATAGTTCACATCGACATGTGACCAACACCCAAAGGGTTTACTAGAGTCAATAATCTAGTTCACATCGCTATGTGATTAACACCCAAAGAGTACTAAGGTGTGATCATGTTTTGCTTGTGAGAGAAGTTTAGTCAACAGATCTGCCACATTCAGATCCGTAAGTATTTTGCAAATTTCTATGTCAACAATGCTCTGCATGGAGCTACTCTAGCTAATTGCTCCCACTTTCAATATGTATCCAGATTGAGATTTAGAGTCATCTGGATCAGTGTCAAAATTTGCATCGATGTAACCCTTTACGACGAACATTTTTGTCACCTCCATAATCGAGAAACATATCCTTATTCCACTATGGATAATTTTGACCGCTGTCTAGTGATCTACTCCTAGATCACTATTGTACTCCCTTACCAAAAACAGTGTAGGGTATACAATAGATCTGGTACACAACATGGCATATTTTATAGAACCTATGGCAAAGGCATAGGGAATGACTTTCATTCTCTTTCTATCTTCTGCCGTGGTCGGGCTTTGAGTCTTACTCAGTTTCACACCTTGTAACACATGCAAGAACTCTTTCTTTGACTGTTCCATTTTGAACTACTTCAAAATCTTGTCAAGGTATGTACTCATTGAAAAACTTATCAAGCGTCTTGATCTATCTCTATAGATCTTGATGCTCAATATGTAAGCAGCTTCACCGAGGTCTTTCTTTGAAAAACTCCTTTCAAACACTCCTTTATGCTTTGCAGAATAATTCTACATTATCTCCGATCAACAATATGTCATTCACATATACTTATCAGAAATGTTGTAGTGCTCCCACTCACTTTCTTGTAAATACAGGCTTCACCGCAAGTCTGTATAAAACTATATGCTTTGATCAACTTATCAAAGCATATATTCCAACTTTGAGATGCTTGCACCAGTCCATAGATGGATCGCTGTATCTTGCATATTTTGTTAGCACCTTTAGGATTGACAAAACTTTCTTGTTGCATCATATACAACTCTTCTTTAATAAATCCATTAAGGAATGTAGTTTTGTTTATCCATTTGCCAGATTTCATAAAACATGGCAATTTCTAACATGATTCGGACAGACTTAAGCATAGATACGAGTGAGAAACTCTCATCGTAGTCAACCCTTGAACTTGTCGAAAACCTTTTGCGACAATTCTAGCTTTGTAGATAGTAACACTACTATCATCGTCCGTCTTCCTCTTGAAGATCCATTTAATCTCAATGGCTTGCCGATCAATGGGCAAGTCAATCAAAGTCCATACTTTGTTCTCATACATGGATCTCATCTCAGATTTCATGGCCTCAAGACATTTCGCGGAATCTGGGCTCATCATCGCTTCCTCATAGTTTGTAGGTCCGTCATGGTCAAGTAACATGACCTCCAGAACAGGATTACTGTACCACTTTTGTGCGGATCTCACTCTGGTTTACCTACGAGGTTCGGTAGTAACTTGATCTGAAGTTACATGATCGTCATCATTAGCTTCCTCACTAATTGGTGTAGTAGTCACAGGAACAGATTTCTATGATGAACTACTTTCCAATAAGGGAGCAGGTACAATTACCTCATCAAGTTCTACTTTCCTCACACTCACTTCTTTCGAGAGGAACTCCTTCTCTAGAAAGGATCCATTCTCAGCAATGAATATCTTGCCTTCGGATCTGTGATAGAAGGTGTACCCAACAATTTCTTTTGGGTATCCTATGAAGATTTACTTTTCCGATTTGGGTTCGAGCTTATCATGTTGAAACATTTTCACATAAGCATCGCAGTCTCAAACTTTAAGAAACGACAACTTTGGTTTGTTGCCAAACCACAGTTCATACGGTGTCACCTCAATGGATTTAGATGGTGCCCTTTTTAACGTGAATGCAGCTGTCTCTAATGCATAACCCAAAACTATAGTGATTAATCGGTAAGAAACATCATAGATTGCACTATATCCAATAATAGTAGGGTTATGACGTTCGGACACACCATTATGCTGTGGTGTTCCAGGTGGCATGATTTTGTGAAACTATTCCACATTGTTTTAATTGAAGACCAAACTCGTAACTCAAATATTTATCTCTGCGATCAGATCGTAGAAACTTTATTTTCTTGTCACGATGATTTTCCACTTCACTCTGAAGTTCTTTGAACTTTTCAAATGTTTCAGACTTATGTTTCATCAAGTAGATATACCCATATCTGCTCAAATCATCTGTGAAGGTTAGAAAATAACGATACCCACCGCGAGCCTCAACACTCATCAGACTGCATACATCAGTATGTATTATTTCCAGTATGTCAGTTGCTCGCTCCATTGTTCCGGAGAACGGAGTCTTAGTCATCTTGCCCATGAGGCATGGTTCGCAAGCATCAAAATGATTCATAATCAAGTGATTCCAAAAGCCCATCAGCATGGAGTTTCTTCATGCGCTTTATACCAATATGACCTAAACGGCATGCCACAAATAAGTTGCACTATCATTATTAACTTTGCATCTTTTGGCTTCAATATTATGAATATGTGTATCACTATGATCGAGATCCAACGAACCATTTTCATTGGGTGTATGACCAGAGAAGGTTTTATTCATGTAAACAGAACAACAATTATTCTCTAACTTAAATGAATAACCGTTTTGAAATAAACATGATCAAATCATATTCATGCTCAATGCAAACATCAAATAACATTTATTGAGATTTCACACTAATCCCGAAAGTATAGGGAGTGTGCGATGATGATCATATCAATCTTGGAACCACTTCCATCACACATCGTCACTTCACCCTTAACTGGTCTCTGTTCATTCCGCAACTCCCGTTTCGAGTTACTACTCTTAGCAACTGAACCAGTATCAAATACCGAGGGGTTGCTATAAACACTAGTAAAGTACACATCAATTACATGTATATCAAATATAGCATTGTTCACTTTGCCATCCTTCTTATCCGCTAAATACTTGGGGCAATTCTGCTTTTAGTGACCAGTCCCTTTGCAGTAGAACCACTTAGTCTCAGGCTTAGGTCCAGACTTGGGCTTCTTCACTTGAGCAGCAACTTGCTTGCCGTTCTTCTTGAAGTTCCCTTTCTTTCTCTTTGCCCTTTATTTGAAACTAGTGGTCTTATTAATCATCAACACTTGATGCTCTTTCTTGATTTCTACCTTCATCGATTTCATCATCATGAAAATCTCGGGAATCATTTTCGTTATCCCTTGCATACTATAGTTCATCACGAAGTTCTACTAACTTGGTGATGGTGACTAGAGAATTCTGTCAATCACTATTTTATCTGGAAGATTAACTCCCACTTGATTCAAGCGATTGTAGTACCCAGACAATCTGAACACATGCTCACTGCTTGAGCTATTCTCCTCCATCTTTTAGCTATAGAACTTGTTGGAGACTTCATATCTCTCAACTCGGGTATTTGCTTGAAATATTAACTTCAACTCCTGGAACATCCATATGATCCATGACGTTCAAAATGTCTTTGAAGTCCCGATTCTAAGCTGTTAAGCATGGTGCACTAAACTATCAAGTAGTCATCATATTGAGCTAGCCAAACGTTCATGACGTCTGCATCTGCTCCTGCAATAGGTCTATCACCTAGCGGTGTATCAAGGACATAATTCTTCTGTGCAGCAATGAGGATAAACCTCAGATCACGGATCCAATCCGCATCATTGCTACTAACATCTTTCAACTTAGTTTTCTCTAGAAACATATCAAAAATAAAACAGGGGAGCTAAACGCGAGCTATTGATCTACAACATAGATATGCTAATACTACCAGGACAAAGTTCATGATAAATTTAAGTTCAATTAATCATATTACTTAAGAACTCCCACTTAGGTAGGCATCCCTCTAATCCTCTAAGTGATCACGTGATCCAAATCAACTAAACCATAACCGATCATCATGTGAAATGGAGTAGCTTTGAATGGTGAACATCACTTATGTTGATCATATCTACTATATGATTCACGCTCGACCTTTCGGTCTCAGTTCCGAGGCCATATCTACATATGCTAGGCTCGTCAAGTTTAACCTGAGTATTCTGCGTGTGCAAAACTGGCTTGCACACGTTGTAGATGGACGTAGAGCTTATCACACCCGATCATCATGTGGTGTCTGGGCACGACGAACTTTGGCAACGGTGCATACTCAGGGAGAACACTTTTATCTTGAAATTTAGTGAGAGATCATCTTATAATGCTATCGTCAATCAAAGCAAGATAAGATGCATAAAAGATAAACATCACATGCAATCAAAATATGTGACATGATATGGCCATCATCATCTTGTGCCTTTGATCTCCATCTCCAAAACATCGTCATGATTTCCATCGTCACCGGCATGACACCATGATCTCCATCATCTTGATCTATATCAATGTGTCGTCACATGGTCGTCTCGCCAACTATTGCTCTTGCACCTATTGCTATCGCATAGCGATAAAGTAAAGCAATTATTTGGCGCTTGCATCTTATGCAATAAAGAGACAACCATAAGGCTTCTGCCAGTTGCCATAACTTCAACAAAACATGATCATCTTATACAACAACTTATATCTCATCACGTCTTGACCATATCACATCACAACATGCCCTGCAAAAACAAGTTAGACGTCCTCTACTTTGTTGTTGCAAGTTTTTACGTGGCTGCTACGGGCTGAGCAAGAACTGTTCTTACCTACGCATTAAAACCACAACGATAGTTTGTCAAGTTAGTGTTGTTTTAACCTTCTCAAGGACCATGCGTAGCCACACTCGGTTCAACTAAAGTTGGAGAAACTGACACCGCTAGTCACCTATGTGCATAGCACGGCGGTAAAACCAGTCTCGCATAAGCGTACGCGTAATGTCGGTCCGGGCCGCTTCATCCAACAATACCGACGAACCAAAGTGTGACATGCTGGTAAGCAGTATGACTTATATCGCCCACAACTCACTTGTGTTCTACTCGTGCATATTATATCAAAGCATAAAACCTGGCTCGGATGCCACTGTTGGGGAACATAGTAATTTCAAAATTTTCCTACGCACACGCAAGATCATGGTGATGCATAGCAACGAGAGGGGAGAGTGTGTCCATGTACCCTCGTAGACCGAAAGCGGAAGCGTTAGCACAATGCGGTTGATGTAGTCGTACGTCTTCACGATCTGACCGATCAAGTACCGAATGCACGACACCTCCGAGTTCTGCACACGTTCAACTTGATGACGTCCCTCGAACTCCGATCCAGCCGAGCTTTGAGGGAGAGTTCCGTCAGCACGACGGCGTGGTGAGGATGATGATGTTCTACCAACGCAGGGCTTCGCCTAAGCACCGCTACAATATGACCGAGGTGGACTATGGTGGAGGGGGGCACCACACACGGCTAAGAGATCCAAAGGATCAATTGTTGTCTCTATGGGGTGCCCCCTGCCCTCGTATATAAACGAGTGGAGGAGGGGGAGGGCCGGCCCTCTCTATGGCATGCCCTAGGGGAGTCCTACTCCCACCGGGAGTAGGATTCCTCCTTTCCTAGTAGAACTAGGAGCCCTTCCAAGTAGTAGGAGTAGGAGGGAAGGAAAGGGAAGGAAAAAGGAGAAGGAAGGAAGGGGGCGCCCCCCCCCCCCTCCCTAGTCCAATTCGGACCAGCCTATGGGGAGGGGTGCGGCCACCCTTTGAGGCCTTTCTCTCCTTTCCCGTATGGCCCATTAAGGCCCAATACGAATTCCCGTAACTACCCGGTACTCCCGAAAATACCCGAATCACTCGGAACCTTTCCGATGTCCGAATATAGTCGTCCAATATATCGATCTTTACGTCTCGATCATTTCGAGACTCCTCGTGATGTCCCCGATCTCATCCGGGACTCCGAACTCCTTTGGTACATCAAAACACATAAACTCATAATATAACCGTCATCGAACTTTAAGCATGCGGACCCTACGGGTTCGAGAACTATGTAGACATGATCGAGACACGTCTCCAGTCAATAACCAATAGCGGAACCTGGATGCTCATATTGGCTCCTACATATTCTACAAAGATCTTTATCGGTCAAACCGCTTAACAACATACGTTGTTCCCTTTGTCATCGGTATGTCACTTGCCCGAGATTCGATCGTCGGTATCTCAATACCTAGTTCAATCTCGTTACCGGCAAGTCTCTTTACTCGTTCCGTAACACATCATCCCGCAACTAACTCATTTGTTGCAATGCTTGCAAGGCTTATAGTGATGTGCATTACCGAGTGGGCCCAAAGATACCTCTCCGACAATCGGAGTGACAAATCCTAATCTCAAAATATGCCAACCCAACAAGTACCTTTGGAGACACCTGTAGAGCACCTTTATAATCACCCAGTTATGTTGTGACGTTTGGTAGCACACAAAGTGTTCCTCCGGTAAACGGGAGTTGCATAAGTCATAGGAACATGTATAAGTCATGAAGAAAGCAATAGCAAAAAACTAAATGATCAAGTGCTATGCTAACGGAATGGGTCAAGTCAATCACATCATTCTCCTAATGATGTGATCCCGTTAATCAAATGACAACTCATGTCTATGGTTAGGAAACATAACCATCTTTGATCAACGAGCTAGTCAAGTAGAGGCATACTAGTGACACTCTGTTTGTCTATGTATTCACACATGTATTATGGTTTCCGGTTAATACAATTCTAGCATGAATAATAAACATTTATCATGATATAAGGAAATAAATAATAACTTTATTATTGCCCCTAGGGCATATTTCCTTCAGTTGGACCCGACGGTGGGCGAGCTTAGAGACCTGATACGGTCTTATAACCCAGCGGTGGTATTTTTGAGCGAGACAAAAAAGAAGGGGACAACTATGGAAAAAATCAGATGGAGTTTGGGGTTTAGGAATGGCATAGCAGTGGACTGCGTGGGCAAAAGTGGCGGCTTAGCTTTATGGTGGAGAGACACTATCTAGGTTAAGGATTAAGATCAGACCGTGGTGCCAATACTATACTGATGCAGAGATTTCAAATGAGGGTAAAACCTTTAGGTTCACTGGAATCTACGGGGAACCTCGTACGGAGCACCAGAATAAAACATGGGAAGCTTTACGTTATCTGAGGAGACAAGACAATTTACCTTGGCTTTGTGCGGGGGGTTTTAATGAGATTCTTTTCCAAACAGAGCAGTGAGGTGGAAACTTAAGGAGCTTCAACCAAATGGAGGGGTTCAGAGAATGCCTGGCTGACTGCGACTTGGCGGATTTGGGGTTTACCGGGTACCCGTTTATGTGGGATAATAGGCAAGATGCTGAAGGAAATATACAAGTTCGACTTGATCGAGCCACATGCGATGACGAGTTTCTTCAAGCGTTTCCAGAGACTATGGTGGAACATGTTATAACAGAAGAGTCAGACCATGCGACACTTGTGATTAGAGCAGCAGTGTCACTGGACACGGCTAGGAGAAATGATCCGAGGGGTTTTCGCTTTGAGGTAGCATGGACCTGTCATGAGGGTTATGATGAGATGATTTCACATGCATGGGAGGAAACCAATCAGTAGTTGGGGGAGACAGCGGACATGAGCACCAAACTGGGCGCGATGATCAAAGCCATGCAGAAATGGAGCAGGGAGGTGTTTGGCTCATTACGTAGACAGATTTCAAAGCTTAAGGTGCAACTGAAGGATGCCAAGGAAAGGTCGCTGCAGACCGAGTATTTTTAGGAGATTAAAGATATTGAAAGCCAGCTTCATGACCTGTATGAAAAAGAGGAAATATATTACCGGCAACGTTCCAGAATTGATTGGCTATAGTGGGGAGACCAAAATACAAAGTATTTCCAAAATAGAGCTTCTCATAGAAAGAGAAAGAAAGGGAGGACGGGACCAGATGTGTGACAGATGATGGGATGCGGGAGGTGGCTGCAAACTATTACGCTAACCTCTTCAGCACGGAGGGATCCGAGGCGGCGGAGCTACTGTTGCAACACATCGACCCGATGGTCTCGGAGGAGATGAATGCAAAGCTGGCGGTAGGTATATCAGATGAAGAAATAGAGACCGCTCTATTCCAGATGGGACCAACAAAAGCACCGGGGCCAGATGGTTTCCCAGCGATGTTCTATCAACGACACTGGTCGTTGGTGAAGAGCGACGTTTGCGTAGCGGTGAAGAACTTTTTATATGGTGTTGTGGCGCCTGACAGCTTCAATGATACGGTGATTGTGATGATCCCTAAGGTAAACTCACCGGAGTTATGTCACAATTCCGACTGATTAGCCTGTGTAATGTGTTGTATAAGATAGCTACGAAGGTGCTCGCAAACAGATTAAAATTTATCCTCCCCGTGTTGATCTCGGAGGAGCAAAATGCGTTCATACCAGGACGACTCACTACGGATAATATATTGGTGGCGTATGAGTGTGTACATGCTATCAGGAAGAGGAGTAGGAAGAAGCCACTCTGCGCAATCAAGTTGGATATGATGAAGGCGTACGATAGGGTGGAATGGTCTTTTTTGGAGAGAATGATGGAAAGGTTTGGCTTTGCTACTGCATGGGTACAAATGATTATGCGATGCGTGACTTCGGCAAGGTTCTCAGTGAAGCTTAATTAATGGGGGAATCTCACGCACTTTTCTGCCCTCCAGAGGTCTCCGACAAGGCGATCCACTGTCACCATATTTGTTTTTGTTCTGCGTGGAAGGTTTCTCAGAGTTACTAAAAAATGCACAGCAGATTGGTGACATTAAGGGGGTATCGTTCGGGAGCACTGGCCCCACGGTAACTCACCTGATTTTCGCTGATGATAGCATTGTGTTTCTTGAGGGTTCCGAAAGTAATCTGGAGGCTCTCTAAACCATCTTGCATGATTATGAAGTAGCCTTTGGACAGAAAGTAAATATGCAAAAGTCATCCATCTTCTTTGGCAAGGGAAGTACAGATGAGAATAAGGAGCATCTCAAGGAGATTATTGGGATCCAGTCAGAGGCTTTGAGTGAAAAGTACTTGGGTTTACCAACTGTGGTGGGAAGTTCCAAAGAAGGGACTTTTAAATATGTCCGGGAAAGTGCTAAGGGAAAGGTTACTGGATACAAAGGGCAGTGTATGTCCAAGAAGGCTCGTGAGGTGATGGTCAAGTCGGTGCTCCAATCTATCCCTACGTTCACCATGAGCTGCTTCCAACTCACTAAGAAATTATGCGGGAACCTGACATCTATATCTTCAAACTTTTGGTGGGGTGAAGCAAATGGTGAAAAAAGGTGCATTGAATAGCCTGGAAGAAAATGTGCATGAGCAAACAGGATGGCGGAATGGGCTTCCGGCACATGGAGGCTTTCAATCAAGCGTTGCTTGCAAAGCAAGCTTGGAGGATTCTGCAAGTCCCGTCCTCCCTCTGTGCTAGGGTTCTCAAGTCCAGGTACTACACAGATGGATCAATACTTAATGCAACTTGCGCGAGTGGTGGGTCATATACATTCTGAAGTATTCTGCATGGTAGGGACTTGTTGCTGGAAGGACTGATTTGGAGAGTGGGCGACGGTACACGAATCCGCATCCATCACGACAGCTGGATACCACGCAAAGGAACCCTAAGGCCACTGAGGCGTGTGTGACCTGCTAAATGATACGGGTGACACATGGGACAGGGACAAGCTTGAGATCATGTTCACGCTGGATGATATAGAGGACATTCTCCAAATTTGCATGGGTGGACAGGGATCGGAAGACTTCATGGCATGGAATTTTACCAAGAGTGGACAGTTCTCGATCAGATCTGCCTACCATCTATGCATGGAAAAGAAACGGGCAAGAGCAGGACAGCCGGGCTCTTCATCGTCAGTGGCGACTCATCGGGGTTGGCTTGCGCTGTGGGGAACTAATGCCCCTAGTAAAGAGCTGATTCACACTTGGAGATTGATCAAAAATGGTTTGGCCGTTGGTGTCGAGCTGCGCCGGCGACATATCAAGGATGGTGTCTTTTGCCCAGCGTGTGGCAGAGAAGAGACACTGCATCATCGTTTTTGGTCCTGCTACCACTCGACTTTGCTTCCGAAGGAGATGGGCTCGGTATTGGGGGTGTGGGTGGCGATCCCACCTATATCGATGAGCACCCAGAGCTCACTCGCGTCGTGGATGCTACAATGGCTGACAGAGGCGGCGGAGGATGAAAAGGTCATGCTGATTCAGGGTCTCTATGCGTTGTGGACCTTGTGGTTAGCAAGGAACGACGCACACGACGGAAAAAAGATTGAGAACCCAGAGCAGATTGCAAGAAGAGTGGCCACACTAATGGAGGAGTGGAAGACTGTTCATGGTGCACATGTTACAGCAGGGAGTAATCATCACCAAAAAGAAAGATGGAAGCCTCCCCACCAAGGGTGGATGAAGGTCAATGTCGACGGAGCTAAGGCTCGAACAGGGCTGGGTGG
>NC_041392.1:681707749-681729620 GCF_002162155.2 Triticum dicoccoides | reverse complement strand
AGCTACTCCACGGACTACACACAGGACCACCTCAACTTAATTAACATATAGACACAGCAATGTTCATCAATATAATATATTCTCGGACATATGGACCGTGTTCGACCTCAGCAATTTAGCGAGCCCTCACCTAGGCTCTAGAAGACTCAGCTGGACCTATGTGTTTTGCTCTTTGTTGGTTGCCAATCAACAATCAATAAGTTTATGATCTAATCTTCATTTCGTCCCAAATGGACATTCCTCATAATTTCAGACGTTATATAAGGCTTCGACCATCACTACTTCGAAGACAAACTTAATATCCAATTAATGTATTTCTGCAATGGCCGCAACAACATTACCTAAAAGAGTAAGCTCCGTGTGATTGTTGCTCAAAAGGAGACAAACTCGTCTTCAAGAGGAGAGACTGAAGCCCCCCTCGCCACCTTAGATCCATCACTGGTCATCGTCCAAAACAATGACGACAAGGTGACCAAATGATTCACTTGCCTCTAAGGGGATACAGCTCAAACCTAGCGACCTCGATTGTAACTAAATGCGGGAGACATGCAAGAAGCGGTTTAGGAGCTACCTGCGAAGGTGGGACGTGGCTTAGGCAGAGGTACTTCAGCAATCCCTGACATCAGTATATATTCAAATAATGATGTACATAATTAAAATCTAAATAGCATAATTTCACATTTTAAATATTCTTATTGTTAGTATTAGAATCAAGTATTAAATGTGAACATAGCCTATCTCGGATGGTAGATGGTTAGGTTCCTTGCGTGCTTGCATTTTCCTAGATTTATTTCAGGCATTTGAGCAATAATTATTATTTTTAATGTTCTCCTTAGTGTACCAAGGTGGCATCCACTAAAACTACCTAATAAATGGTGTCACCATGCGCATCAGCCTGCAAAATACAGAGTTGTTGAATCACATGAAACATCTTCAATTCAGTAGTTGGGGAGTAATATTAATAAGACACCTTCCAAATTTTCCTCTTTCTCTATTCAATTTAGAGAAATTTATGGAGAACTTGTTGGCTAAGAAATCATGTAGGTAAAATAGGGCTCAACACGATTTCTCTGGACATACCGAATTAAGCATACACCAAGCAAACTTTGGTCTCAGATATCACATCATGTAAGGGCGATAAGTTCTATGCCATTTCAGTTGCATAATATTGTTATTGTTATTACGCGTGGTCCATTTATCCTTCCTCTGACATAAGTTTTTCTTAAATATGGAAAAGCTAAATAACTTTGTATTTGTGGATTCTAAGCGCCAAGTTTAGCCAACAAAAACTAACATGCACAGAAACAAAGTTTAGTTCCCTGAAAAAAAAAGGTCTAGTTTAACTATACATAAATTTAATCTGATCTACCTGAGTCAACATGATTTGTAACTTACTAAGGAAATTCTAGAAAGTTGGACTAGATATAATTCCACTGATGCTTTCTGTTATATTAGTAACTAGTACCAAAATGTGCAAGAAGCAAGGTCGGAATCTGAACTAACATTTGGAGCGGTTCCTATAATCATAAATTTTATAAAAAAGCAAATAACTACAGCTACAACTATATTGTTATACATGGCATACAACATACTAATGATTCTTAGGAAGCATGATATCCACCGAATAAGAATATGTTTTTCTTCTTGGGAAGGTTTTTTTAAGGATAATATTAGTTTTAATTTACGTAAAAACATATTAGAAATTGTGAAGCTAGAAATAAGGTGATGTAACAGTCAACCCATATATTTTACTACATGGGAATGTACAAAACCAGAAAAAAAAATGGAAGCTTATATTACACAAGTATAGATTGTGCAGCCCATATATAGAAGAAAGCAAGTTAGTGAGCACCATTTCTAATTCATATTAGTAGCTTCCAGTTTACAGAAGCAGTAAATCAGACCGCCACTAATCTTTATTCAGTGGCATTTTAAAATAAACAGTAATCGGAAAGTTCTATTTTATCGAGACAAATGTGCAGGGTATAGTATTTTCCATGTTATGATCTAGATAACCTGGCTTGGGCACGGAACGATAATGCACAAACACATAATGCACTGCAAACAAAATCAGCACCTTACTTGATACTAGTAAGCATGCACGTGCAATGCACGTATATCTATAATAAAAAACATCTATTTTAAATCTTACTTTCTAGCCAATCTTTTTTACGGAGCCTATGAGTCTTTGGTAGCGGAGATCAAGCATTTGAGGTCTTTACGTCTGACTCGTATTACTCATCTCAATCAAAATCAGAATGTGGTTAGTGTTTTTTTTTTTGCTAAATTTGCTAGAACTACGAGTAGAAATGTCGTTTGGTCGGCCTCCGAACTTAGAGAGGTTACTGATTTATGTAAGGAGGATTGTAATTTTGAACTTCTATGAGTAATACAAGTTCTACCCACAAAAGAGTCAAACTGAACACGCCAGATTGAAAATGACCAAAAGGCATCCATAGCAAAATGAATTTATTGGATGGTTGGATAGTTACATGGACAGTGTTATCCCGAGTACACCAAGGTTCAAGTCCTGATGCTTGCATTTATCCTAAATTTATTTTAGAATTTTCGACGATGCGCGTTCAGTGGGAGTAGACGTTTCCGTCGGTGACTTTGTAAAATCTCAAGACGATATGTCGGCTCAGTCTTTTGGAGGTGCTCATAGGGATAGGGTGTGTGTAGTTCATAGGGGTCAGTGTATGTGTATATATATGAGTGGTTACGTCTGTACTGTGTTCAAAAAGAAAAAATGAATTTTCCAACGCGTGTATTTTTCAAGTGTATGTTTGTATATATTTGTTCTTTTTTACAACTAATGCGTGCAGTACTTGTTACTTGACCAAAAGGGCTATCGATCAAGAAAAAAAAGAACAAAAGAGACACACCCGATGCTCCATCTCAGTTCTCCACGCCTGACGCTTCATCGTTGTGGCAACAGCTCTCTCCCAGCCGCTCCCCATTTCATGGTGGCCACAGCTCTCTCTCTCTCTCTCTCATCAGGCCGCCTCTCCCCTTTGTCCCCACCGCCGGCGCGAGGTCTCGCACTCCCCCGCTCTTCTCAGCTCCTCCTCGTCGAATTGGTCGCTGAAGTGCCCGAGGATCCGCTCGAGCTCGGCATGCTTGCGGGCCGACCCAGTGCTAGGCGCTGACGGAGGCGGGCGCGGAGGCGCGAGACTCATCTCCACCGGATCGTCTGCCGTGGCAATCACGCGTCCTTCCTCTCCGTCTCGCTCGCCCGGCTCCGCTCGTCCGCGGCTCCCACCGCCCTGCGCGGCTACACTGCGTGCTGCCCAGGTGCAGCGGCAGAGTGCCGCGGCGGCTGGTGCCCCTGCAACTGCAAGCCGACGCCGGTTATTTATTCCCCACTTCGGCACTCTGCTATGCTTATTTCCGATTTGAGGTACTCCTGATTCCCCACTTTTGCTATCCTAATTGCTATCCATTCCAGTACCGTACATATGTAGCTTACCAGTTTACGAGTAGGAAAGCATGTTTTTAGAAATTCAGGGTCAATTTTTGAAATGCAAAGTAAAGAGGGTCAAGAGAAGCATAATAGGACAATACGGGTTCACATAGATGTAGTACTCTATCACTATCAGCTAGCTCAGAGTATGACTGTAGGACAATGCAGGTTCACATAGATGTAGTTATCTGTCACTATCAGCTAGCTCTAATTGAATTTTTTTGGAGCAGTTCCATTTGCAAATAGACCAGCTACAAGGGCACACACATACGCACACGCGCACCCTAATTGAGATATCATATTACAATGGTAACAAATATGTTAGTATTTCTTACATGCTGGCAGCTTAAGCAAGCACCTTGCGCTATTAACTTCAGCTAGATGTAGTAATCTGTCACAAGAGTGTGGCCAGTTCAGAACACCATATAAAAGAGCGGTACCAGCAGCAGACTTCAGAGGAAAGTTGCTTTTATCCCTAAATAAGACGCTCCATTTGACATGCTCTAAATGGACTAATGAAATAATCTAGAACACCTCTGCAACTCTGGGGATTTTGTAATTAACTGCAGATTTTACAAGGTGTCAAATATGTGATTTAAGTAAAATGTAGAGAAATGGAAATACAAGTGATACGCTTGAATAAAGCATAACCTACAAGAATCACAAGCGCTAAAAATTCAGAATGCAGAAAATCTACATATGCCAAGAAGGTCACTCACCAATAACCATGTGTACTTCCATACTGCGTAAACAGGGGATAAAAATTGTTTGATCTGCAGTTAATCACCTAAGCATTGGGTTAACACAGTGGTGCTACTTTTCTTTTCCATCCAAAATAGAACCATCATGTCTTGAGTTTCCTGAAAAACAGTAGACATGCATATGAATCCTAATACTAATTAACAACTGATAAAAGATGTCGATCAAGCTTCAGAAACTTAGTGGCCGCATATTGAGTTCCATCATTGTTTTCCTCGAAACCACAATCCATAACACCTGCATATATCTCACCTGGAGTATTATTATATACCCGTCTTCATGCCCTCGAGTATATATCACCTGCAAAATAGAAAGATTCTGTTTTTTATCTGACAAAGCACTGAATCAAATAATTCCTTTGCCCATGAGTCTAGGTTTCTAACAATTTACTGAGAAGGGCAAAAAATAGTGCAGCATTTGTAGGACATGCCAACACAGAAAAGTAAACATGTAACAGAAGTGGGAAGGAGGGAACAAGGATGATGGTATTTTTATGGAGGTTATGGAGCTGAATTTCTCCCTCTGACGTCCGGTTATGGGATAACCAATCTGCGGCAAGTTGAAAGAGGGGCCTCTGTTCTGCCGTTTGTTGGAAAAATTTGCTCTTATGTAAGAACGCAGTTAGATTAAAAGTTGTGAACACAACTTGCCGCAGAAAAAAAATACGTAGCCTAGCATAGGTGTTCTAGAGTACATAACCTACCAGAAAAAAAATTTGGAGGCAGAGGAGAAAGGATCAGACATTAGCGAAGAAAAGGGGCCAACCTTAGAATCATGTTTTTTCAGTGGAAGTTTATCTCATGATTCATAATCATCATCCTGTGTCCCCTCCCTGGTTCGCCACTTCTGATTACTGCAACTTCTTCCTTCTTCTCCATGTCCGCTAATCTAGCAGGAAGTGGCGGCCATGGTCTAGTAGGAAAACGTGGCCACGAACCCGCAAAAGACGGCGGCCAGCCTGGACCGCAGCAGCTGCGACGGTGATCTGGTCAGGAGGAAGATTGGCAGTCGCGATGGAAGGTCCGGCGGAGCTTTGGTCCATGACCATGGCGTCCTGCACGGGGACGGAGAGAGGGAGAGAGAAAGGAGGAGGAGGGCGCTGGGCACGGCTGCCCGACAAAGGATGTTCGCGGCGGCTTGCAGGAGCGCAGGCGGCGACGGGAGGCAGGGTGAATGGGGGGGGGAGCGCACGGGAGGAGGGAAGGAAGGAAATGCGACACGAGGTTTGGTGCTGATTCATGGAATCGATCCGGAAATTAGGAAGTTGCGGGCGAGGCTGCGGGGATCTGTAGACGCGGAGCGATTAGCAGACGACAGCGTCTGCCAGGCAGAACATTTAATCTCAGACGTTGATTGAGATAGCAGATTATGGATGTAATATGGTCAGTAGGATGTGTTTAAGTTGATTTGATTGGAGGGTCCGGGTTACCCCGTGTACAGTTTGTTGTGTGGCTTTAGACAAAATTATATTTGCTCTTTTAATAGTAGTATAGATTCACGCCTTACTGCAGTCTACAAATAGATCATCTTGTCCACTGTCTGTATCCAAAAGGAGATTCTCAATATCCACCAGAAATAAATCAAATTGTTTGATGCATGCCCTTAGTATGCCAAAAAAACTGTGACAACCTTGCTGATAAAAAAGGTTTGGAGAAGCATCATATAACTTGGTAAGAACATTCTTGTAAATATAACCACTGTGCCTCACTATAGCAATGGTGACTGAGGAAAATTTTACCACTGGCAGTAGTAGATAAAAGATATATGCTCACATCGAGAAATAAAGTCAAGGTTCATATATATCTTGTTTGTATTTAGCGAAAATTAACTTGCGCTGTATAGAATGGAGTGAGACAAATTTCTTTGTGCTATTTACTCAGATATGAAAATCAGCGCTCGTAAGTTTATACATTAGCAGAAAACAAGTTCACACATGACCTAGGGACCACGCATTTATAGCTTTGTGTCACTTTAGCTCTTCTCCAGGTTATATAGCATCCTTCAGAACAATGCTTTAATGCAAATAACAAAGCAATGTCACTGTTAGTTTGAAGAACTGCTAAATAGATGATCCATTAGATGTTAGCTCCTGATGGTAAATATGTAAGTCTGAGCACACGGTTTATGACAATATCACTAATGCTGAACTATCATAAGTAAATAATATATATTGTACTGCATTAAAAACAGAATGAGAATAGTAAATTGGCTCCTGATCCAGAACCTCAGCATAGCAGCCAATTCTTGCAGTTGCAGGCACTACTATGAATTACCGAAATCAGACCCAACCCAACTGAAAATAAAATAATAGACCTTTCACATAAACTGGTAGGACTAGGGTTCCTACCGGTGTGGCTACGCAGGTTATAGGGACAAGGTGGGGAAGGACGAGGGCTGGAGCGCGCGCGCCGGTGAGTGGGCGCCGTCGCGGCTAGGGTTAGGGTGCGGCGGCGGTTGGCTGGTGGCGGCTAGGGTTCCGGCTCCTCAGGGAGCCGGGCAACAGAAGATGATAATATCTTTATTGCTTCCTTCTCAAAGAGTCTTACCGCCTATATTTATAACCTAAATAACTTGCATAAGAATTAATCCTAAGATAACTTGTGGGCCAAGCCCCTAACTAATGCCCGGTGGGCCTTCTCCGGTTATAAGCTAAACCGGTCATAACATCTCTCCCTGCCTGCGCAAACAGCTCGTCCTCGAGCTGAAAGTCAGGATAGTGTTGGCGGAAGTCATCACGCTCCTCCCAAGTAGCCTCCTCCTCCGGAAGACCCGCCCACTGGACCAAGATGAACCACACCCCACGACGAAGCTGCGCCTGCAACACCTGCTCCGGCTCCGGAAGAGGACAACCATTGGCGGTCGGAGGAAGCGCTGGAGGACCGGCCGGTGGCTCACCGCGGAAAGGCTTAAGCAGCCCCACATGGAAGACGTCGTGAATGCGAGCGCCGGCTGGAAGCTGAAGACGATAGGCCACCAGCCCGATGCGCTCCAGGATGACGAAGGGTCCGGCGTAGCGAGGCCCGAGCTTGCGCTTCGCGCGCGGGTCGAGTGACTGCGTGGAGCGATGAAGAAGACGCAACCACACCCAATCGCCCACCGCGTACTCCGCCTCGCGATGGTGGTTGTCGTAGTAGTGCTTGGCCAGCTGCTGAGCCTGAAGGAGACATTGACGAACCTCCGCAAGCATCTCGTCACGGGTGTGGATAAGATCGGCCGCAACCTCCGTCCGAGCCGTCGCCGGGTCCACTGGCACGATAGGCGGGGGTGGCCGACCATAGACCACCTCAAACGGCGTAGCACGTAGGACGGAGTGGAATGAGGTGTTGTAGCAGTACTCCGCCCAAGAGAGCCAATCCACCCAAGCTCGAGGTCGATCACCTGTAACACAACGCAAGTACATGGCAATGACCTTGTTAACCACCTCGGACTGGCCGTCCGTCTGAGGGTGGAACGCCGTGCTCAACCGGAGCTTGACGCCCGCCATCCTGAAGAGGTCGCGCCAGATATGGCCCGTGAACACCGGGTCCCGATCACTGACGATCGAAGCTGGAAACCCGTGTAGACGGACAATGCCGTCGAAGAAGGCCCGGGCCACGGACGCCGCCGTGTATGGATGGCCTAGCGTGATGAAGTGGGCGTACTTGGAAAAGCGGTTGACCACCGTGAGAATGACCAACTTGCCACCCACCTTGGGAAGGACCTCTCGATCAAGTCCATGGAGATATCGGCCCAGACATGAGACGACACCTCCAAGGGCTGAAGCAACTCGGCCGGCCGCAGGGTCTCCGTCTTGTTGCGCTGGCAGATCTGACAAGACCGAATCCAGTCACGGATCAGGGCTCGATCGCCAGGGATATAGAAGTCAGCGCGGAGACGATGGAGGGTTTTCTGCACACCCTCATGACCAGCTGAGTGGGCGAGCAGCAACACCTGGTGACAGAGATCATCATGTGCCGGAACAAAGATCCGGCGCCAATGGAGGAGAAGGCCATTGGAGAAGCGCCACGGCTCCTCGAGATCCCCGGCCGCCAGCTGCTGTTGAAGAAGGACGGCGTCGGCGGCGGTCGTGGTCGCCTGGCGAATGTCGGTGAAGAGGTTGAAAGTCGGCCTGGAGCGGATGCATAGGGCCGCCCCCTCGGAATCGCCGGCAGAGGGCACGAGGTCAGAATCGCGACGGGACAGCGTATCGGCCACGGTGTTCAGGCGACCCGGCTGATACTCGACGGAGAAGTCGAAGCCGAAGAGCTTGCTGATCCACTGGTGCTGAGGCACGGTCGACAATCGTTGGTCCAGCAAGAACTTGAGACTGTAGTGGTCTGTGCGGATGTGGAACGACCGTCCCCACAAGTAAGGCCGCCAATGGTGCACGGCCTGCACCAAGCTAATGAGCTCTCGCTCGTATGCTGCTAGCTTAAGATGGCGCGGAGCGAAGGGCCGGCTGAAGAAAGCGAGGGCCCCATCGCCCTGATGCAACACGGCGCCGAAACCCGCACCCGAGGCGTCACAGTCCACCACAAATGGGCGGTCAAAGTTGGGCATCTAGAGAACGGGGCCCGTCGTGAGGGCCCCCTTGAGGGCCTCGAATGCCGTCGTTGCCTCGTCGTCCCAAGCGAAGGCGTCGCGGCGTAGTAACCGCGTGAGGGGCGCCGCGATGAGCTCGAACTCCCGAATAAACTTCCGGTAGAAGCCTGCGAGGCCAAGGAATCCGCGAAGAGTCCGCGCTGAGTGAGGCGTCGGCCATGCGGCGACGGCGGCCACCTTGTTGCCGTCCACAGCAACCCCATCGGCTGAGATGACGTGGCCGAGGTAGGCGACAGAAGGCATCCCGAACGAGAATTTCGAGTGCTTAAGATGGAGTTGGTGCGCCCGAAGCTCGTTGAAGATGATGGCGACATGCTGGAGGTGCTCGGCCCATGTGGCGCTGTAGATAAGAATGTCATCAAAGAAAACAAGCACAAACCGTCGTAAGTAGGGCCGGAGGACGTCGTTCAGCAGGGCCTGAAAGGTCGCCGGGGCGTTGGCAAGGCCGAAGGGCATCACCAAGAACTCAAAGTGGCCATGGTGAGTGCGAAACTCGTCTTGGCGATGTCGTCCGGATGCATGCGCACCTGATGGTATCCTGACCCGAGGTCGAGTTAGGTGAAGAAGCGCGCCCCATGGAGCTCGTCCAGGAGCTCGTCGACCACCGGTATGTTGGAAATATGCCCTAGAGGCAATAATAAATTGGTTATTATTATATTTCCTTGTTTATGATAATCGTTTATTATCCATGCTAGAATTGTATTGATAGGAAACTCAGATACATGTGTGGATACATAGACAACACAATGTCCCTAGTAAGCCTCTAGTTGACTAGCTCGTTGATCAATAGATGGTTACGTTTCCTGACCATGGACATTGGATGTCACTGATAACAGGATCACATCATTAGGAGAATGATGTGATGGACAAGACCCAATCCTAAGCCTAGCACAAAGATCGTGTAGTTCGTATGCTAAAGCTTTTCTAATGTCAAGTATCATTTCCTTAGACCATGAGATTGTGCAACTCCTGGATACTGTAGGAGTGCTTTGGGTGTGCCAAACGTCACAACGTAACTGGGTGGCTATAAAGGTTCACTACAGGTATCTCCGAAAGTGTCTGTTGGGTTGTTATGAATCGAGACTGGGATTTGTCACTCCGTGTAACGGAGAGGTATCTCTGGGCCCACTCGGTAGGACATCATCATAATGTGCAAATGTGACCAAGGAGTTGATCACGGGATGATGTGTTACGGAACGAGTAAAGAGACTTGCCGGTAACGAGATTGAACAAGGTATCGGGATACCGACGATCGAATCTCGGGCAAGTACAATACCGCTGGACAAAGGGAATTGAATACGGGATTGATTGAATCCTCGACATCGTGGTTCATCCGATGAGATCATCGTGGAACATGTGGGAGCCAACATGGGTATCCAGATCCCGTTGTTGGTTATTGGCCGGAGAGTCGTCTCGGTCATGTCTGCATGGTTCCTGAATCCGTAGGGTCTACACACTTAAGGTTCGATGACGCTAGGGTTATTAGGAAGACTTGTATGTGATTACTGAATGTTGTTCGGAGTCCCGGATGAGATCCCGGACGTCACGAGGAGTTCCAGAATGGTCCAGAGGTAAAGATTTATATATGGAAAGTTGTTGTTCGGGTTCCGGAAAAAGTTCGGTTTTTTCCGGTATTTTACCGGGAAGCTTCCGGAAGGTTCCAGAGGATTCCGGAGGGGTCCGGAGGTCCGGAAAATGTTCCACCACGTCCAATACAGCAGCATGGGCTGTAGGGGGGCGCCCTAACCTTAATGGGCCAAGGGCACTAGCCCCCCCAAGGCCCATGCGCATGGGAGAGGGGAAACCCTAAGGGGGAGGGCCTCCACTTGACTTGGGAGGCACTCCTCCCCCCTTTGCCGCCGCCCAACCCTAGATGGGATCTAGGGGTGTCGGAGTAATGGGCCACGGGTAGGCCAACCCGAGCCCCGGAACCTTTCAAGACATCGGGGCAGGCTGCGCCCCTCAAGACCCCAGGACGAAGAGCCCCCTTCTGAGGAGTCGACGGCAAGATGGCCGACTGCCCGCTCGCGGCCGAGTCCAGGGACGACTTCAGGATAAAGCCGACTCCCGACTGGCGACGTCCAGAGAAGCCGGCTTTGGGAAGTCGGCCTGCGACTCCAACAAACCCCATGACCTCATCAAAGGGGAGGGGGCAGGGGCGTGGCTACAGCGAAGCCCACCCCCGCCCCTTTACCAAGGGCAGGCATGGCCACAGCATGCCGTACCCCGGAAGATCTCCGTGCGGCGTGGCACTGTTGCCATGCCGGCCCTGACATCAGCACCGCAGGGCCGAATCCTGCACCCACGATGGCTTGTCTGTACGGCCTGGAGGCAGCAGGCTCCACCAGTCAGTGAGACCTCAGGAGACGGCAGGAGAACCACCAGTCGGACCCGTCGGGAGTCGGCCCGGGGGAGTCAGCCGAGCCCTCCCCCGGGGCCCACGTGCCATTAATCAAGATGTGATGGGGAGTGGCGACAGTGATCGCCCGCCGGGCGGCGGGGCTGTTGCCACGACCTCATGATCAAGCCCGCGTCATCAGAAGCATGGCTACAGTAATCAGCAGCCGGCAAGACCCGCCCGCGGCGGACGCGGCCTGTCGGCTCCGTACAGGGCGAGTCGGCGGGGCCCGCCAGTCGGCGGGCCCCAGCGGTCGACAGAGAACACAGAGGCCAAAGGCACTGACGGCTAGGCCCGCGTCCAGCCGGATTACCATTGTACCCCTGGGGGGTAGGCCTATATAAACCCCCAGGGCACCCATGCAAAGGGTTGGAACCCATTAGCTCTAGACCAGATCATATAGAAGGGAGAGAGCTAGCCCTGCCCTCTCCTACCTCCTAGAAACAGCTCAAGGAGCAACCGTGTAAACACTTTGCCATAGTGATCATGCGGAGACCCCGTAGAGCAGCAGTAGGGGTATTATCTCCTCGGAGAGCCCTGAAGCTGGGTAAGATTCCCGGCGTGCATGTCTTCGCCTCATCCCGTTTCCAGGCACCGGCAACGTTCTACTCGCCCCCACCATGATAAGCCATCCTTTGGCAGATGTCGCACCAAACCCCCGACATTTGGCACCCACCGTGGGGCCTGGTGCACCGCCGTCCGGAGACCTGTTCTGGACGGGAACCCTTTTTCTCCCTGGCGAGCGCAGCCAGCCAGGCACGCCAGACGGAGTTTGCGTTGACTAGCTATGCGGCGTTGAGATCGCCTGTGCAGCCAGCTGCCTGGCCGAACTTGTCAGCGAGGTCCGCCTCTCCGACGAACCTGCGTCCAACGCAGGCACGGGCGGCCCCGAGAACCTCCTCGCGGGCCTCCTCGATCAACTCCACGTTTCCGGCGAGCCTGCCGTAGACTTGGAGTCTATAGGCTCCACCGACCGATGCTGGTCGACTCCGACACCGCGTCGCTCGACGCGTTCGCCACCAATGTGGTGGTCTACGACGAACCTCTCCCTCGCGTGGAGAGCAACGGAAGCACCGTCACCGAGGTGCTAGTCATCAGTCATGACGAGCTCCCCGGTGGAGGAGCGCATGACTCACTCGGCGCGGCGCTGCAAGACCTAACTGCGCCCATTCCGGAAGACGCTGACTCAAAGACGTTGGAGGTGCGCCGCCTTCAGCTCGTTGAAGGCGCGAAGAAGCTGGCCAGCATGAGACGCTTGTCAGAAGCCTACCAGCGGAAAATGGATCGCGCCGTCGGCGGCTCGCAGGCCCCAGCGGGGCCGAGCCGCCTTGGCGCGGTCCGGCAGCGCGGCGTGGCCATCGCCAACCTGTTTGGGGCAAGCCGCCCTGTGTACGCTACACCAGCGGAGAACATCCGAGCCACCCAGGCAACGGCGGATGAGCTGGACAATTTCGAGGGCGAAGAACGCCGCCTCATGATGGAGCGAGTCCAGCGGCTCCTCGATGCAGCCGCCGCGCAGAACGAGGCCGGCTGCCGCACGGAGGCACCGCAGCGGCCAAACGACGACCTTCACCGACATCAAGGCGCGATGTCTCGGACGCCGACTGGCGACGCCCTAGGAAGAAGAGACAAGGAGCCGGCTGTCAGCCATAGTCGGACTCGCATTACCATAGAGCGCGACCGAGACGGCCGCCCGAGAGCAGTGGAATGACGGGACGACTGTCCGCCTCCCCCTCCCCGCAAGGAGAGGCGAGTCTCCCCGCCGCCTGTTGACCATCTGACTCTCGGCGACCGCCTTGGCCGCCGAGTGGGAGTTGGAGAGAATGACGCCCGCCACCGGATCGACCAACTTCACCGATCCTTAGCGCTGGAAGAAGAAGACGAGCTGGGTCCGCCTTGTTTCGGGCCCCGCATTCGGGACAAGCCCTTTCCCAGAGGGTTCACGCTCCCAAGAGACACGCCCAAGTATATCGGCTCCGTGAAGCCGGAAGACTGGCTAGTCGACTACTCCACGGCTGTTAGCATAGCGAACGGCAACAAGCGTGTTGCCGTAAAGTACATCCCGCTCATGCTCCAGGGCACGGCCCGGACATGGCTGAACAGCCTAAAGCCCTGCAGCATCAACAACTGGGTCGACTTCACCGAAGCGTTCGTCCGCAACTTCACCAACACGTACAAGCGTCCTCCCAAGCCTCGTCAGCTCTCCTTGTGCGTGCAAGGCCCCGATGAGTCGACTCGCGATTACCTCACGCGTTGGGCTGAGCTTCGGAACTCCTGCGAGGGCGTGCACGAGGTGCATGCCATCGAGTATTTCACAGCCGGGTGCAGAGAAGGCACCCTCCTCAAGCACAAGCTCCTCTGCGACGAGCCAGAAACCCTCGACGAGCTGCTGATCATAGCGGACAAGTACGCCACGACCGACTCCTCCATGAAGGCGGAGATTCAAATCAGCACAACTGGCAAAGTGGCTCCTCAAGATCCAAGAACTCCGGTGGCAGACGCCAGCCGGCGACAACAGCAGGGCGACCACAAGCGCAAGGCCCCGCAGCCGGCTTCCAGCAGCCGGCAGGTCGCGACCGTTGAAGCCCAGCAGCCAGATGAGCAGCCTCCGCCCAAGCGACAGAAATGCGGCAAGCCGAACTGGTTGCCGGCCTTCTCCTACGAACAGACCCTGGATGGACCTTGCAAGTTCCATAGCGGCGCGAAGCCGTCGAATCACACCACCCGGAAGTGCCACTGGCTCACCAGGATCGCCAAGGGAGACGGCCTCCTGCCTCCCCCGCCTGTTGGGCAGCCGCCTCTGCCGCTGCCCCAGCAGCCGGCTGTCAGGCCAGTCGGCGCAGTACAAGACGAATAACCCGAAGAGCATGGAGCCTACGTGGTGTTTACCAGTGTGGCTGATGATCGGTGCAGCAGGCGGCTGCAGCGACAAGAGGTGAATGCAGTAGCATCGAAGACGCCAGAGTTCATGCACTGGTCCGAGAAGCCCATCAGCTGGAGCAGGGCTGACCACCCAGAAGTGATGCCGAGTCCGGGCTCCTATGCCTTGGTCCTGGACGCCACCTTTGCTACGAACAGACGAGCCGCGTGTTTCTCGCAAGTTCTGATAGACGGAGGCAGCAGCATCAATATCCTGTACAAGGATACCATGGAGAAGTTAGGAATCAAGCAAAGACAGCTTCAGAATAGCTGAACTGTGTTCCACGACATTGTTCCTGGGCTTTCCTACTCGCCAATCGGCAAGATCCTGATGGACGTCCTCTTTCGAGACAAAGATCACTTCCTTACAGAGTCTGTTTGGTTTGAGGTGGTGGACCTTGAAAGCCCATACCATGCGCTACTTGGCCGACCCGCCTTGGCCAAGTTCATGGCAGTCCCCCACTACGCCTACCTCAAGATGAAGATGCCCAGTTCCAGGGGAATTCTGGCTGTGGCTGGCGACTACCGGAAGTCGTCTGCTTGCGCGGCTGAGAGCAGTCGGCTGGCCGAGTCCCTGGTAATCACGACCGAGAAGCAGCTCCTTGAGCGAGTTGTGGCGATGGCCGGCAAGCAGCCTGAGGTATCGCCCAACCCAAAAGAGTCAGAGGCTGAGGGTTCGTTCAAGCCGGCCAAAGAGACAAAGAAGATACCCTTGGATCCGGAGCACCCAGAGAGGTGCGCCGTCGTAGGGGCAAACCTCGACAGCAAATAGGAAGGCGAGCTCGTCGATTTCCTCCGTGAGAATCCGGACATCTTCGCATGGTCCCCCAAAGACATGCCAGGTGTACCGACAGAATTCGCCAAGCACAAGTTACATGTCCGATCTGATGCAAAGCCGGTCAGGCAGCCCCTGCGCCGCCTATCAGAAGAGAAGAGAAGAGTTGTCGAAGAAGAGATAGCCCGACTCCTAGCAGCCGGCTTCATTATGGAAGTGTTCTTTCCAGAATGGCTAGCAAATCCGGTCCTGGTACTGAAGAAGAACAAGCAGTGGCGAATGTGTATTGACTACACGAGCCTCAACAAGGCCTGCCCCAAGGACCCATTTGCTCTACCAAGAATCGATCAGGTGATAGACTCCACAGCCGGATGCGAGATGTTGAGTTTTTTGGATGCATACTCAGGATATCACCAGATCAAGCTAAACCCGGCTGACAGACTGAAGACCGCCTTCATCACGCCGTTTGGAGCCTTCTGCTACCTCACCATGACGTTCGGCTTAAGGAACGCCGGCGCCACCTTTCAGCGTTGCATGCAGAAGTGCCTCCTCAAGTAGCTCGGCAGGAACGCCCACCTCTACGTAGATGACGTGGTGGTGAAGACGGAAAAGCATGGAACGCTGCTGGAAGATCTCAAGGAGACCTTTGAGAACCTACGCCGATTCCAGATCAAGCTCAATCCCGAGAAGTGTGTCTTCGGAGTACCAGCCAGCCAGCTCCTCGGCTTCCTGGTCTCTGAACGCGGCATAGAATGCAACCCAGTAAAGATCAAGGCCATTGAGAGAATGGAGGTACCCAGCCAACTGCTGGATGTGCAGAAGTTCACCGGCTGCTTGGCGTCCATCAGCCGATTCATCAGTCGGCTGGGCGAGAAAGCTCTCCCCTTATACCAACTCATGAAGAAGACCACTTTTTTCGAGTGGAAACACAAGGCGGACGAAGCTTTTCTCCAGTTGAAGAAGATGCTGACTACTCCACCCGTCTGGCGGCTCCGAACCCCAAGGAACCTATGCTCCTGTACATCGCCGCCACCAGCCGGGTGGTCAGCACGGTCATTGTAGTGGAATGCAAGGAGGAAGGCAAGGCACTACCTATCCAGAGACCGGTATATTACCTAAGCGAAGTACTGTCGACCTCCAAGCAGAACTACCCCCACTGCCAGAAGATGTGCTATGGCGTACACTTTGCTGCCAAGAAATTGAAGCCTTACTTTCAAGAGCATCCAATCACGATGGTCTGCACGGCTCCACTTGCCGAGATCATTGGTAGCAGAGATGCTTCGGGCCGAGTGGCCAAGTGGACCATAGAGCTGGCTCCTTACACCATCCACTACCAGCCCCGCACCGCTATCAAGTCACAAACACTGGCCGACTTCCTCGTCGACTGGGCCGAGACCCAGTACCTACCTACAGTGCCTGATTCCACCCATTGGCGGATGCATTTCGACGGCTCCAAGATGCGCATTGGCTTGGGAGCCGGCGTCGTCCTCACCTCTCCCAAAGGCGACAAGCTCAAATACGCGCTGCAAATCCACTTTGCCACCTCCAACAACGTCGCCGAGTACGATGCGCTCATTCACGGGCTCCGGCTTGCCAAAGAACTTGGCATCCGCCGGATCTTGTGTTATGGCGACTCGGACTTAGTGGTCCAGCAATCATCTGGCGACTGGGACGCGAAAGATGCAAACATGGCGAGTTACCGTTTCCTCGTGCAGCAACTCAGTGGATATTTCGAAGGGTGTGAGTTTCTCCATGTGCCAAGAAACGACAATGACCAAGCAGATGCCTTGGCACGAATCGGCTCTACCCGCCAAGCAATACCATCTGGCGTCGCCCTTTAACGCCTCCTCAAGCCGTCTGTCAAGCCTTCACCAGAATCAGACTCCATTTTTGTGCCGGCTCCTCTCGAAGACGTCGGATCCGACCCCAGAGCCCCGGCAGTCGGCGCGGGGATTTTGGCGGATGACTCCAAAGCCGCCACAGTAAACCAGGCCCGGGGACTGCGGTGGCGGACTCGAAGACTCCAGAACTCGGCCCAAGGACCGTGCCAGTCGGCCTGGGGACTTCATTAACCCAGCAAGCGGTTGTTGACTCCAACCCACCGCCTCCCAGCCCAACCGCCCTCGTCCAAGTTGCAGTTCTGGAAGTCGAAGAAATAGCAATACCCTCATGGGCCCAGCCCATCCTCAAATTCCTGGTGAACAAAGAGCTGCCGACTGATGAGACCTCAGCTCGGCAAATACAACGTCGGGCGGCAGCCTACACCATAGTCAATAGAGAGCTGGTCAGGCACAGCGTCACTGGTGTCTACCAGCGCTGCGTAGAGCCAGAGCAAGGCCAAGCGATTCTCAAAGACATCCATCAAGGCGAGTGCGACCACCATGCGGCTTCAAGAGCACTTGTCGCCAAAGCCTTTCGACACGGTTTCTTCTGGCCAACTGCCTTGGAAGAGGCCAAGGAGTTGGTCCAAAAATGCAAAGGGTGCCAGAAGTTCAGCTCCAAGCCGCACCAGCCAGCTTCTGCACTCAAGACCATCCCCATTGCCTGGCCTTTTGCAGTTTGGGGTCTAGACATGGTGGGACCATTCAAGACAGCACGAGGTGGTTTAACTCACTTACTTGTCGCAGTGGACAAGTTCACCAAGTGGATAGAAGCAAAGCCAATCAAGAAGCTGAACGGTCCAACTGCCGTAACTTTCATCTCCGATATCACAATTCGGTATGGCATACCACACAACATCAGGCATCCGACTGGACCTAGTGTCCATCGCCCATCCCCAGTCAAACGGCCAAGTGGAGCGAGCAAACGGCCTCATCATGTCCGGCATCAAGCCTCGGCTGATCGAGCCTCTGGAGCGCTCGGCTGGCTGCTGGCTCGACGAGCTGCCAGCCGTCCTCTGGAGTCTGTGCACGACTCCAAACAAGTCAACCGGCTTCACGCCATTCTTCCTCGTCTACAGTGCCGAAGCCGTCATCCCAACGGACATAGAGTTCGATTCCCCACGAGTCACCATGTACACCGAGGAGGAAGCAGAAGAAGCACGACAAGACGGCGTCGATCTGCTGGAAGAGGGCCGGCTGTTGGCACTCAGCCGGTCCAGCATCTACCAGCAGAACCTGCGCCGATACCACAACAGGAAGGTCAGGCCAAGATCTTTCCAACAAGGTGACCTTGTGCTCCGGCTGATCCAGCAAACAGCCGGCCAGCACAAGTTGTCGGCGCCTTGGGAAGGCCCTTTCATCATCAGCAAAGTACTGGGCAACGATTCCTACTACCTGATTGACGCTCAGAAGCCCCGAGCACGCAAGAGGGACGACTCCAGCAAGGAGACAGAGCGGCCATGGAATGCAAATCTCCTTCGAAGGTTTTACAGTTGATGCAATATGTACCACGCTACCTTTTGTATTAAAGTACCAAGACTTCGGGCCCCCCGAGACGAGCTCCAGGACTGCCCTCTTTTGTCTGTATGATAAAAATTATGCCTACAAGTATGTTACTCTTTGTCATGCCGCTTGGCACCGGGCTCGACAAGTCGACCTGGGGACTTGCCGCCTTGCACTATGAAATACTTCCTGCAGCCGGACAAGTAGTGTGTAACACCTAAACCGTCTTTTGTCAGAAGCCGCAGCTTGCAGAGCGACTGTACGGTGGGCAGAGGTAAGGTAGAATGGGCGTTCACATGAAAATGGTTAAGGACTCAAAGCATAAAACATAGCTCAAGACGGCTTCCAGCCTTTTTTCGCAAACCGACTCTCGAATAGTCGGATTGCCGTCTTCTATCCAACTTGCTCAAAAACTCTTGAAAACGGCAAAGTACTTGCCTTCCCAAAGTAGCCAAGCATTTGATCCAGCGACAGTCCGCAGAGCGGCTGTCCGATTGGCAAGGCAGGCAACTAAGAGAAAGCGGCAAAGGAAAAAAGCCAAAGAGCAATGAGCAAGAAAAGATAGAACTCGGATAAATATATTTACATAACATAGGCCCTTGGCCGAATCTTCGAACAGAAGTTCAAAATACACCCCGCGGGTGGAATTGTGCGAATTAACAAGTTCTTCAAAGACTACTGACGCAGACAAAACAAAGATACAGCGGTAGCTTAGGAAGTTGCAGACGGATTCGGAGGGTCGGAGGAGGCGCCAGCGTCAGGCGTCGGGGCGGCCGGCTGGGTAGTCTCGGCTTGATCGCCTCCGGCGGTAGTCGACTCGGTCGCACGCAGCTCGTTGCTGGAGGCGCGGTCGAGCTGAGGCTGGCCGTCTGCTCCGTCTTCTGGTGCCTTCGCCTCGCCTCCGTCCGCCGCCTCGCCCTCTTCCTCGACGCTGGAGCCAATCACCTCTGCCGAGTCCTCGCTGTAGTCTGGGTTCATCCCAAACCACTCCGGCGGTACCTCCTCGCCGTCTTCAGACCGCTCGGGGACGAAGATGCTGGTGTCAGTGTACTCGGCGATCACCGTAGCACGCTTGACGAGGGCGTCTTCCGCAGCTGCCAGCTCCGGCTGGGCCTCCGACCAAAGCATGGCCAGCCGGTCTAGATCCAGCCCCGGATACCATGCCTTGACGAACTCCAAGGCCCGGCACGCTCCAGCTCAGGCCGAAGAGCCCTTCCAGGCCTCAAGACGACAAGCCGCGACCTCTATCCAGTCGGCCGTCAGGCTGGGGGTGCGTGGAGCCTGCATGTCCGGCCACAGGGCGGCAATCGCCTGGGCACCAACACGCTGAAGCCGGCGCAGCATCCGGTGAGCCGGCCGAAGGCGAGACTCTCAGGATGTGCTCGTCAAGAGTTCGGTGGGCGTCGGCGGCAACCTCTGCGCCCTCCGCCCTCCGACCTTCACGGTCAGCCTCGATGGCTTGGATGGTGGCCTGCGAGTGCTCAGGAAAGAAGTCTGCAAAGACAAGAAGAAACAAAGAAGCAAGTCAAAAACCAGGAGTCAGCATGACTTAAATCGACAGCTCAAAGAAAGAAAGTAAAAAGAAACTCACCATCAACGATGTCTTCAATCTCATGGAAGCCGGAGGCTAGCATTGCCTCCTTGTCAGACCAGGAGGAGCGCTCGCTTCCGAACTCGGCCAGGAGGGTGGTTTACGTCTCCTCCGCCTCCCTCTGTGTCTTCACAAGCAGCTCCTTCTGATCTGCCAATTAATGGCCAGCAGATTGCGCTCCATGGCGAGCTTGCTGCACTCCTCCTCTTTGGCGCGCAAAGCGGAGTTGGTGTCGCTCAGCTTCTGTTGAAGAGCAGCCTTGGCCCCTGAAAAGAAGGAAGAAAGAAGGCGTCAAGTCATCAGTAAAGAAGGTCGCCGGGGAGATCCGGCCCGACTGCTCAGCAGTCGGCCCGAATCTAGTGGACTACAGCCCGCGGGTGCGCCAGTGTGCCCCCGCAAAGAAGGAAAAAGACTTACTCCAGCTCTCCGACAGATCGGCGGTCCGCTTGCCCGGCTCTTCAACGTTACGGTTGAAGGCAGTAACGCGGAGGTTGTGGTAGTCCTGTGACAAACGTTTCAGACAAAAAGTTAATACCCAGAGTTCATCAATTGGAGTTCCGGGCCGCCTGCTCAGCAGCCAGCCCGAAACTCGGGGACTACACCCAGTGGGTGCGCTGGCGCGCCCCCACAGAGAGGAACAAGAAAACAAAAACCAAAGGAAAAACATACCCGGACGGCTACCCGTGATGCCAGGTACGCCTTGGTGCAATTCTGGAGAGCGTCGCCCTCGGCACGAAGCTTCGCCTGGACGTCCAGAAGCGCCTGGTTCAGCGGCCCTGTGCCGCCTCCTCGCACCCACCCAATGGGCGCGGCGCTCGTCGCTTCGGCGTCTGGGATCGCCGAGCTGGCAGTGCCGGCTTCCAGGGGACGGGGTGCCGAAGTCGCCTTCTCCAGACGGCGGCGCGTTGTCCAGCCGACTTGGAGGAGTAGCCTCGCCACGACCTCGTCTTCGGTCAGCGTCACCGAAGGGTCCGCTGGCTGCTTGCCTTGCGCACCTTCAGACGGCGGCGGAGGCGGCGGCGGAACGTTCACGTCCAGCGCAGAGGGGTCGCCGCCTTCCCTCTCCACGACGGGGTTCTCCCCGCCGGCTTCCCCAGTCTGCCCCGTGAACTCCGGAGGCGGCAGCGCAGAGTTCAACGGGGTGACGAACACCGCCGACTGGCGGCGTGCGGCTTCCTCAGCCTGCCGCTTCGTCGCGGCGGCGGCTTCGGCCTCCGCCAATTTTTTCTTGGTGGAGGCCTCCGCCCTGTCGGCCTCCGCCTTCTCCAGGCGAAGGGCCTCTTCTTCGTTGCGCTTCTCCTGCGCATTCCGCTCCGTCGCTTCCTGGAGGTCAGCAGCGGGGTCAATCCGCCGAGTGGTGGCGGACGTCTCCGCTGACCCCATGACAGAGACGGCGGTGACCCTCTCAAGAGTGAGGGGAGCCCTGAAGCAAGAGGAGCAAGCGAAGACTCAGACAAAGTCACAAAGAAAGAATAAAGCTTTGAAGATAGAATACTCACACGGAGACCAATAGCGGTTTCTTCACTTTCTTATGGAAGCGGATGGCCTTCGCAGCCGCCTCGTCCCGCCGGGTCGCCGCAGCCGAGCCCTTGGGCTTGTTCGGCCGACTGCCGAACATGGTCGGCACGGCCCTGCGCTTCTTCCTGCCGCCTGGAGCGCCCGGCGCGGTAGAAGAGCCCACACCAAGCTGGCTGGCTCCTGGCCGATGGCGAGGGGCGACTTCTCCCTCAGCGTCGTCGTCAGGCCAATCGGCGAAAGTGGCCGAAGGCCTGAAGTCGCCTGTTGTTCCTCCTCCTCCCTTGACGTCATCTTCCAGAGCCGCCGCCCCTAGATCAGGGTCGTCGACGTCGCTCTCCGCCCGGTCGGCGAGGAACTCGCGGGCCGGCCCCGAGGTGCCGGCTGGCGGGTGGAGGAGGGGATTCTGACCAAAGCTGACTGGTCAAAACAAACTCGGCAAGAAAGAAGACAGTCCAAAGAAAGAAAGGAAAGGCAACTCACCACG
>NC_041392.1:681689174-681707594 GCF_002162155.2 Triticum dicoccoides | reverse complement strand
GCCGAACCGCCAATCCTCCAGGAACTTGCTGTCTGAGAGGTAGTTCACCATGAAGGCCACCTCTTCATGAGGCATGTCCTTGGTGCACATCCGACTCGGGTCACGGTGCCCGCTCATCTGGCATATCATGTGGGGGCGGCCTTGGAGTGGGAGAACTCGACGCGCCATGAAGGCGGCCAGCAGGTCTGGACCATTCAAACCCTCCGACTGCGTCAGCACTCGGAGTCGCGTGATGGCGCCGGCTCCCGCAGGCGTCAGCGACTTGGCCCGGTACGACCAGTTGGGCAGTCGCTCAGCCGGCGGGCCGGCTTCGAAAGCCGGCAGGTTGACCCAGTCCCCCCTTGTGGAGGCGTTCCTGACGTAGAAGTAGGATCTCTGCCACATCTTCACCGACTTTATCAGCGAGATGGAGGGGAAGGGATTGTCGGCCCCCGACCTTCACACGACGATGAAAGCGCCGCACTGAGCCGGCACGCCCGCAGCCTGGGTGCCGAGCTTGGAGAAGAAGAACTCCCCCCAGAGCTCGAGGGTGGGGAGGACTCCGAGGAAGCCTTCGCACAAGGCCATGAACGTGGACAACAGCACCACTGTGTTGGGGGTGAGGTGGTGCAGCTGGAGGCCGTAGAACTCCAGGAAGGATCGGAAGAAACTGCTCACCGACAGCCCCAACCCGCGCATGCAGTGTGAGCGGAAGATAACCCGCTCGCCCTCCTGCGGCGCGGGGGAAATCTCCCCCTTCGGTGCAAGACGCACCTGCACGCGATCCTTGCCGGGGAGCCGATGAGTCCGGCGGAGGAACTCGATGTGGTCTTCATGAACTTCGGAGCCGTCCCAGGTGCCGGAGCACACCGGGGGAGGCGCGGCGGCGGAGGGAGAAGTCATCGCGAGCTGATCGCCGTGGCGTTCGCCGGAGCTTAGGCGCGCGATGGAGCGAAGAAGAAGAAGAGGGAGGAGAGCAAGGAGCAGTGAGAAGGAAGAGAGCGAGGAGTAATGGGAAGGAGGGGCACGTGTGCCCCCCTCTTCCCCCTACTTATAGCCTCGTGGGCTGCAAAGCCGAGGGGGCGGACGTGGGGATTTACTGCGCCCACGGCCCCACGGCCCCCACGTTCCACGATAAAGTTACTGCGCGCACTAACTCCACGGGAATCCCAACTGTCCGCCGGGGCCGCAGCAGATCCGCTCGGGCGCCGAGGCACGGTAGTGGCGGGCCCCGCCTATGGGCCTGTCCCGTCGCGCGCGTAGGCTGGCAGGACGGCCCAGCGACGTGCCATCGCGTGACAGGCCTAGAACGGGCAGCGGCGTGGAGGCTTAGCTAGCACGCCACTTGAGTCCCACTGCGACGTTCGAAATACTGTGCGAGTCGGAATTGAGTGAGTCCGAATCAAGCGAGTCCGACTCCTTCTAGTCGGCCCGGCAGAAGTCCATCAAAGACCATGTGTTGAGCACCCGGAAAGAGAAACTGCTAAGGCTTTTCGGCCGATCGTCCGCGGCGCCTCACCAGCTTCGGGGACTACTGTCCGAGTAATGGGCCACGGGTAGGCCAACCCGAGCCCCAGAACCTTTCAAGACATCGGGGCAGGCTGCGCCCCTCAAGACCCCAGAACGAAGAGCCGCCTTCTGAGGAGTCGACGGCAAGACGGTCGACTGCCCGCTCGCGGCCGAGTCCCAGGGACGACTTCAGGATAAAGCCGACTACCGACTCGCGACGTCCAGAGAAGCCGGCTTTGGGGAGTAGGCCTGCAACTCCAACAAACCCCATGACCTTATCAAAGGGGACGGGGCAGGGGCGTGGCTACAGCGAAGCCCACCCCCGTCCCTTACCAAGGGCAAGCATGACCACATCACGCCGTACCCCGGAAGATCTCCGTGCGGCGTGGCACTGTTGCCATGCCGGCCCTGACGTCAGCATCACAGGGGCGAATCCTGCACCCACGACAGTTTGTCTGTACGGCCTGGAGGCAGGAGGCCCCACCAGTCAGTGAGACCTCAGGACACGACAGGAGAACCACCAGTCGGACCCGTCGGGAGTCGGCCCGGGGGAGTCGGCCGAGCCCTCCCCGAGGGCCCACGCGCCATTAATCAAGATGTGATGGGGAGTGGCAACAGTGATCGCCCGCCGGGCGGCGGGGCTGTTGCCACGACCTCATGATCAAGCTCGCGTCATCAGAAGCACGACTATAGTAATCAGCAGCCGGCAAGACCCGCCCGCGGTGGACGCGGCCTGTCGGCTCCGTACAGGGCCAGTCGGCGGGCCCCAGCGGTCGGCAGAGAAGACGGAGGCCAGAGGCACTGACGGCTGGGCCCGCGTCCAGCCGGATTACCATTGTACCCCTGGGGGTAGGCCTATATAAACCCCAAGGGCACCCATGCAAAGGGTTGGAACCCATTAGCTCTAGACCAGATCATATAGAAGGGAGAGAGCTAGCCCTGCCCTCTCCTACCTCCTAGAAATAGCTCAAGGAGCAACCGTGTAAACCCTTTGCCGTAGTGATCACGCGGAGACACCGCAGAGCAGCAGTAGGGGTATTATCTCCTCGGAGAGCCCTGAAGCTGGGTAAGATTCGCCGACGTGCAGGTCTTCGCCTCATCCCGTTTCCAGGCACCGGCGACGTTCTACTCGCCCCCACCATGATAAGCCATCCTTTGGCATATGTCGCACCAAACCCCCGACAAGGGGGGGGGGGCGGCCCCCTCTCTCCCCACCTATAAATAGTGGAGGGGTGGGAGGGCGCCCACACCCTTGAACCTGGCGCAGCCCCTCCCCTCCAATACCTCTCCTCCTCCGCGTGAGCTTGGCTAAGCCCTACCGGAGAATTGCCACTCCATCACCACTACGCCGTCGTGCTGCTGTTGGACGCTCTTCCTCAACCTCTCCCTCCTCCTTGCTGGATCAAGGCGTGGGAGACATCTCCGTTCCGTACGTGTGTTGAGCGCAGAGGTGCCGTCCGTTCGGCGCTAGGATCATCGGTAATTTGGATCACGACGAGTACGACTCCATCAACCCCGTTCACTTGAACGCTTCCGCTTAGCGATCTACAAGGGTATGTAGATGCACTCCCCTTCCCCTCGTTGCTAGATTACTCCATAGATTGATCTTGGTGATGCGTAGGAAATTTTTAATTTCTGCTCAGATCCCCAATAGTGGCATCATGAGGTAGGTCTATGCGTAGTTTCTATGCACGAGTAGAACACAAAGCGGTTGTGGGCGTCGATATTGTCAATTTACTTTCCGTTACTAGTCTTATCTTGATTCGGCGGCATCGTGGGATGAAGCGGCCCGGACCGACCTTAAACGTACTCTTACGTGAGACTGGTTCCACCGACTGACATGCACTAGTTGCATAAGGTGGCTAGCGGGTGTCTGTCTCTCCCACTTTAATCGGATCGGATTCAATGAAAAGGGTCCTTATGAAGGGTAAATAGAAATTGGCATATCACGTTGTGGTTTTGGCGTAGGTAAGAAACGTTCTTGCTAGAAACCTATAGCAGCCACGTAAAAACTTGCAACAACAATTAGAGGACGTCTAACTTGTTTTTGCAGCATATGCCTTGTGATGTGATATGGCCAAAAGGATGTGATGAATGATATATGTGATGTATGAGATTGATCATGTTCTTGTAATAGGAATCAAGACTTGCATGTCGATGAGTATGACAACTGGCAGGAGCCATAGGAGTTGTCTTAATTTATTTATGACCTGCATGTCAACATAAACGTCATGTAATTACTTTACTTTATTGCTAAAGCGTTAGCCATAGTAGTAGAAGTAATAGATGACGAGACAACTTCAAGAAGACACGATGATGGAGATCATGATGATGGAGATCATGGTGTCATGCCGGTGACAATGATGATCATGGAGCCCCGAAGATGGAGATCAAAAGGAGCAAAATGATATTGGCCATATCATGTCACTATTTGATTGCATGTGGTGTTTATCATGTTTTACATCTTATTTGCTTAGAACGACGGTAGCTTAAATAAGATGATCCCTCACTAAAATTTCAAGAAAATTGTTCCCCCTAACTATGCACCGTTGCGAAGGTTCGTTGTTTCGAAGCACCACGTGATGATCGGGTGTGATAGATTCTAACGTTCGAATACAACGGGTGTTGACGAGCCTAGCATGTACAGACATGGCCTCGGGACACATGCGAAACACTTAGGTTGACTTGACGAGCCTAGCATGTACAGACATGGCCTCGGAACACGGAAGACCGAAAGGTCGAACATGAGTCATATAGAAGATACGATCAACATGAGATGTTCACCGTTGATGACTAGTCCGTCTCACGTGATGATCGGACACGGCCTAGTCGATTCGGATCATGTTTCACTTAGATGACTAGAGGGATGTCAATCTGAGTGGGAGTTCATTAAATAATTTGATTAGATGAACTCAATTATCATGAACATAGTCTAAATTGTCTTTGCAAATATGTTGTAGATAAATAGCTCACGTTGTAGCTCCCTGTTTCAATACGTTCCTAGAGAAATATTAAGTTGAAAGATATTGTAAGCAATGATGCGGACTAGGTCCGTAGTCCGAGGAGTGTCCTCACTGCTACACAGAAGGCTTACGTCTTTGATGCACCGCTCAATGTGCAAACCCCTACAACATCGTCTGTGGATGTTGTGAACACCTGACAGACACATCCTGGTGACTACTTCATAGTTTAGTGCACCATACTTTACGGCTTAGAATCGGGATTCCAATGACGTTTTGAACGCCATAGAACATATGAGATGTTCCAAGAGCTGAAATTGGGATTTCAGGCTCATGCCCGTGTTGATAGGTGTGAGACCTCTGACAAGTTCTTTTGCCAACAAGATGGAGGAGAATAGCTCAGCTAGTGAGCATGTGCTCAGAATGTTTGGGTGCTACAATCACTTAAATCAAGTGGGAGTTAAACTTCTAGATAAGATAGTGATTGATAGAGTTCTCTAGCCACTATCACTAAGTTACTAAATCTTCATGATGAACTATGACATGCAAGGGATGGAGTTGATTTCGGAGCTGTCCGCGGTGCTTAAGACCGCAAAAGGTAGAAATCAAGAAGGAGCATCAAGTATTGATGGTTTAACAAGACCATTGTTTTTCAAGAAGGGCAAGGGCTAGAAGAGAAACTTCATGGATGGCAAACCAGTTGCCGCTCCAGTGAAGGAACCCAAGGTTGAACCCAAACCCAAGACTAAATGCTTCTATTGTAAGGGGAACGGTCACTGGTAGCGGAATTACCCCAAATGCATGGTAGATAAGAAGGCTTGCAACTTCAAAGTATATACGTGTTATTAATGTGTACCTCACTAGTACTCCTGGTAGCACCTGGGTATTGGATACCGGTTCAGTTACTATTATTGGTGACTTGAAGCAAAAGCTACAGACTAAACGGAGACTGGCTAAGGGCAAGGTGACGATGTGTGTCGGAAGTGTTTCCAAAGTTGATGAGATCACCATTGCACACTCCATCTTCCTTCGGGATTAGTATTGAACCTAGATAAATGTTATCAGGTGTCTACGTTGAGCATGAATATGATCAGATCATGTTCATTGCAATACGGTTATTCATTTGAGTTAGAGAATAATGGTTATTCTGTTTACATGAATAATACCTTTCATGGTCATGCACCCTATGTGAATGGTTCATTGAATCTCGGTTGTGGTAATACACATGTTCACGCCAAAAGATGTAGAGTTAATAATGATAGTACCACTTTCTTGTGGCACTGCCGCTTAGGTCATATTGGCATAAGATGCATGAAGAAACTCCATGTCGATGGATGTTTGGAGTCACTTGATTTTGAATCGCTTAACACATGCGAGCCATGCCTCATAGGCAGGATGACTAAGACCCCGTTTTCAGGTACAATGAAACGGGCAAGTGACTTATTGGAAATCATACATGCTGATGCGTGTGATCCAATGAGAATTGAAGCGTGCGGTGGATATCGCTATTTTCTCATCTTCACTGACGATTTGAGTAGATATAGGTATATTTACTTAATGAAGCACAAGTCTGAAACGTTTGAAAAGTTCAAGCGATTTCAGAGTGAAGTTAAGAATCATCATAACAAGAAGATCAAATTCCTACGATCTGATCGATGAGAATTTCTGAGTTATGAGTTTGGCAATCACTTAAGATATTGTGGAATTGTTTCACAGTTGAAGCCACCTGGAACACCACAGTTGTAATGGTGTATCCAGACGTCGTAATCGAACCTTATGAGATATGGTGCGATCTATGCTGTCTCTTACCGATCTACCGTTTCCATTTTGAGGTTATGCGTTAGAGACAGCTGCATTCACTTTAGATAGGACACCATATAAGTCCGATGAGACGACGCCGTATGAAAATTGGTTTGGCAAGAAACCAAAGTTGTCGTTTCTTAATGTTTGGGGCTGCGATGCTTAAGGCTTTAGCCGGAGAAGCTCGAACCCAAAAGCGGACAAACACATCTTCATAGGATACCCAAAGGTGATAGTTGGGTATACCTTCTATCTCTGATCCGAGGGCAAATTGTTTGTTGCTAAGAATGGGTCCTTTCTCGAGAAGGAGTTTCTCTCAAAAGAATTGAGTGGGAGGAAGATAGAACTTGATGAGGTTGTCGAACCTTTACTTCAACCAGAGAGTGATGCAACACAGAAAGATGTTTTCTGTGGCGCCTACGTCTGTTGAATAGGAAGTTAATGATAGTGATCATGAAGCTTCGGATCAAGTTGCTATCGAACCCCGTAGGTCGACAAGGATATGTACTACTCCCGAGTGGTACGGTAATCCTGTCTTGGATATCATGTTGTTAGAGAACAATGAACCTACGAGCTATGGAGAAGCGATGGTGGGCCCGTATTCTGACAAATGGTTAGAAACCATGAAATCCGAGATAGGATCCATGTATCAGAACAAAGTATGGACTTTGGTGGACTTGCCCGATGATCGGCAAGCCATTGAGATAAATGGATCTTTAAGAAGAAGATGGACATGGGCGGTAGTGTTACCGTCTATGAAGCTCGACTTGTGGGAAAGAGTCTTTTCACAAGTTCAAGGAGTTGACTACGATGAGAATTTCTCACCCGTAGCGATGCTTAAGTCCGTCGGAATCATGTTAGCATCAGCTGTATTTTTCGATTATGAAATCTTACAGATGGATGTCAAAACAAGTTTTCTTACCAGTTTTCGTAAGAAAAGTTGTATGTGATACAATAAAAGGTTTTGTCGATCCTAAGGATGCTAAAAGGTATGCTGGCTCCAGCAATCCTTCTATGGACTAGAGCAAGCATCTCGGAATCGGAATATATGTTTTGATGGAGTGATCAAAGCTTTTAGGTTTATACAATGTTTGCTAGAAACTTGTATTTACAAGAAAGTGAGTGGGAGCACTACAACATTTCTGATAAGTATATGTGGATAACATATTGTTGATCCGAAATAATGTAGAATTTCTGGAAAGCATAAATGGTTGTTTGAAGAGTGTTTTTCAAAGGAAGACCTGGATAAATCTGCTTACATATTGGGCATCAAGACCTATAGAGATAGATCAAAACGCCTGATGATACTTTCAAAGAATGCACACCTTGACATGTTTTTGAAGGAGTTCAAAATAGATCAGTCAAAGAAGGGGTTCTTACCTGAGTTCTAAGGTGTGAAGTTGAGTAAGACTCGATGATTGACCACGGCAGAAGAAAGAGGAAGGACGAAGGTCGTCCCCTATGCTTTTGTCATAGGCTCTATACGGTATGCCATGCTGAGTACCGCACCTGATGTGTGCCTTGCCACATGTCTGACAAGAGGGTACAAAGGTGATCTAGGAGTGGAACACCAGATAGCAGTCAAAATTATCCTTAGAGGAATAAGGAAATGTTTCTCGGTTATGGAGGTGATAAAGAGTTCGACATAAAGAGTTACGTCGATGCAAGCTTAACACATATCCGGATAGCTCTGAGTAGAGATACCGGATATGTATAATGGAGCAATAATTTAGAATAGCTCCAAGTGGGACGTGGTAGCAGCATCTACGATATAAAGTTTTGCGAAATACATAGGGATCTGAATATGGCAAGACCCGTTGACTACAACCTCTCTCACAAGCATAACATGATCAAACCCAGAACTCATTGAGTATTAATCACATAGTGATGTGAACTAGATTAGTGACTCTAGTAAACTCTTTGGATGTTGGTCATATGGCGATGTGACCTGTGAGTGTTAATCACATGGCGATGTGAACTAGATTATTGACTCTAATGCAAGTGGGAGACTGTTGGAAATATGCCCTAGAGGCAAAAATAAATTGGTTATTATTATATTTCCTTGTTCATGATAATCGTTTATTATCCATGCTAGAATTGTATTGATAGGAAACTCAGATACATATGTGGATACATAGACAACACCATGTCCCTAGTAAGCCTCTAGTTGACTAGCTCGTTGATCAATAGATGGTTACGGTTTCCTGACCATGGACATTGGATGTCGTTGATAACGGGATCACATCATTAGGAGAATGATGTGATGGACAAGACCCAATCCTAAGCCTAGCACAAAGATCATGTAGTTCGTATGCTAAAGCTTTTCTAATGTCAAGTATCATTTCCTTAGACCATGAGATTGTGCAACTCCCGGATACCGTAGGAGTGCTTTGGGTGTGCCAAACGTCACAACGTAACTGGGTGGCTATAAAGGTTCACTACAGGTATCTCCGAAAGTGTCTGTTGGGTTGGCACGAATCGAGACTGGGATTTGTCACTCCATGTAACGGAGAGGTATCTCTGGGCCCACTCGGTAGGACATCATCATAATGTACACAATGTGACCAAGGAGTTGATCACGGGATGATGTGTTACGGAACGAGTAAAGAGACTTGCCGGTAACTTGATTGAACAAGGTATCGGGATACCGACGATCGGATCTCGGGCAAGTACAATACCGCTGGACAAAGGGAATTGAATACGGGATTGATTGAATCCTCGACATCGTGGTTCATCCGATGAGATCATCATGGAACATGTGGGAGCCAACATGGGTATCCAGATCCCGCTGTTGGTTATTGTCCGGAGAGTTGTCTCGGTCATGTCTGCATGGTTCCCGAACCCGTAGGGTCTACACACTTAAGGTTCGATGACGCTAGGGTTATTAGGAAGACTTGTATGTGATTAGCGAATGTTGTTCGGAGTCCCGGATGAGATCCCGGACGTCTCAAGGAGTTCCGGAATGGTCCGGAGGTAAAGATTTATATATGAAAAGTTGTTGTTTGGGTTCCGGGAAAAGTTCGGTTTTTTCCGGTATTGTACCGGGAAGCTTCCGGAAGGTTCCGGAGGGGTCCGGAGGTCCGGAAAATGTTCCACCACGTCCAATACAGCAGCATGGGCTGTAGGGGGGCGCCCTAACCTTAATGGGCCAAGGGCACCAGCCCCCCCAAGGCCCATGCGCATGGGAGAGGGGAAACCCTAAGGGGGAGGGCCTCCACTTGACTTGGGAGGCACTCCTCCCCCCCTTGGCCGCCGCCCCAACCCTAGATGGGATTTAGGGGGGCCGGCCCCCTTTCTCTCCACCTATAAATAGTGGAGGGGTGGGAGGGCGGCCACATCCTTGAACCTGGTGCAGCCCCTCCCCTCCAATACCTCTCCTCCTCCGCGTGAGCTTGGTGAAACCCTGCCGGAGAACTGCCACTCCATCACCACCGCGCCGTCGTGCTGCTGTTGGACGCTCTTCCTCAACCTCTCCCTCCTCCTTGCTGGATCAAGGCGTGGGAGACGTCTCCGTTCTGTACGTGTGTTGAACGTGGAGGTGCCGTCCGTTCAGCGCTAGGATCATCGGTGATTTGGATCACGACGAGTACGACTCCATCAACCCCGTTCACTTGAACGCTTCCGCTTAGCGATCTACAAGGGTATGTAGATGCACTCCCCTTCCCCTCGTTGCTAGATTACTCCCACGGTATTAGCAATCTTGGTGATGCGAAGAAAATTTTAAATTTCTGCTACGATCCCCAACACGGTATAGGGAACTTGTCCTTGAGTGTCAGCGCGTTCAGGGCACGGTAGTCGATGCAGAAGCGCCACGTGTCGTCCGCCTTGCGGACTAGGAGCATCGGCGTGGTGAAGGGCGATGTGGATATCCGGATAATGCCGGCAGCCAACATGAGTGCACACTGGCGCTCCAACTCTTCCTTCTGCAGTTGAGGTTAGCGGTAAGGCCGAATCGCCACCGGGGTGGAGCCCGGCAAGAGGTGGATCCGATGGTCGTACACCTGGGCGGGCGGGAGGCCCCGCGACTCATCGAAGATGTCGTGGTGCTGCTGCAGAAGAGAATCCAGGAGGGGGTGGTCGGCCTCCGCGGACGCAGTGGCCAGCTGGAGCTGGGGCGCGGCTGGCGCGGTGCTCCCAAGGCCGTCCCACCGGATACGGCGGTCCATCCGCCAGAACGTCATCGTCAGGACGTCGAAGTCCCAAAGGATGGGACCGAGGGTCCGTAGAAAATCCACGCCAAGGATGAAGTCGAAGCAGCCCAGGTCAATCCCGGCACAGGTAATGGAGAAGTTTTGGCTGCCGATGGAGATGGAAATGTTGCGTGCTAGCCCATGACACTGGAGGCGATCGCCGTTCGCCATGGTGACCCGCAGGCGCTCCCCGCCTGTCGACGGAAGTGCTAGACGACGCATGGTCACCGCGGGCAGGAAGTTATGGGTGGAGCCGGTATCCACCAAGGCCACGAGCTTCTCGCCCTGTATGAGCACCGGCAACAACATGGTCCGCTCGTCACGGATGCCAGCGAGCGCGTGGAGGGAGACGACGAAGGCCGTCGTCGTGGGATCCGCGGAGGTGTCCGCAGCCGCCGCAGTTGGCGGGGTCTCGTCGATCGAGGCGTCCTCCTCGGTGTAGTCGACCGTCTCCAAGTAGAAGAGGCGCGGATAGACATGTGTCGGCGTGTAGGGATCATCGCAGTTAAAGCAGAGGCCTTGGCGCCGCCGCTCCATCTGCTCCGTGGGAGAAAGACGACGGAAGGGCCATGTCGTGGCTGGGGGTGCCAGCGCGGCCTGAGGTGGACAGCCGGGCGCCGGGCCAGACTCGCGAAGGCGCGGGCGTAGTACATGGCCTCCTGGAGATCCTGAGGTCCACGGAGCTCCACGTCGACGCGGATGTGGTCCGGAAGGCCACCAACGAAGAGGTCGGCCCACTGCTGGGCCGTAATGCCCGTCGCATGGCAGGCCAGGGCCTGAAAATGGTTGGCGAAGTCCTGCACTGTGGAGGTGAAGGGGAGGCGACCGAGCGCCGTCAGGCGGCTCCCACGAACCGGAGGCCCGAAGCGAAGGAGACAGAGCTCGCGGAAACGCTCCCACGCAGGCATGGCGCCCTCGTCCTGCTCGAGGGCGTAGTACCAGGTCTGGGCCACGCCACGGAGGTGGTAAGACGCGAGCCACGTCCGCTCCGACGCGAGGGTGCGCTGCCGGCGAAAGAACTGCTCACACTGGTTGAGCCAGTTAAGGGGATCCTCCGTGCCGTCATAGGTGGCGAAGTCGAGTTTGGCGAACCGCGGCGGTGTCGGCTGCGGCCCGCCGTGCCGAGCAGGCTCGGAGGCTCGGAACAGTGAAGCGGGGGGTGCCTGGTCGGAGTAGTCCGGGTACTGGCTGGCGGGACCGGATGGCCCGCTGAACTGCGGGAACGGAGTCGGCTCAACCGGGGCCATGGTGTAGACCGGCGGAGGCGAAGACCCCGTCACCCACGCTAGCAGGGGGGACGGGGACGGGGGAAACCGGACCTGATGGATCGGTAACCCGGTAGTCGAGGCCGCGCCCGAGCTGGTCCCGGAGGATGATGGCGCGGAGAACGGCGGTGGAAGCAGGCCCTGGGACGCCGTCGGCGGCGGCTGCTGGACCGGCCATGCGGTGGACGGCGACTGCTGCAACAACCATGCGGTGGACTGCGGCTGCTGTAACCAGGAGGCGGCCGAGGCTGCCGGCGGCACAGGCCAGAGGGGCGCCGCGGCCGGCGCTGGCCCGGATGCCAAGCCCGCCTGGGTCAGCCAGAACGGGACCCGCCGAGCATGGGCGCGCCCTGGTACGGCGCAAAGGGGCCCGCCCCGCCCCCGTACTGCGGCTGCTGTTGTAGGAGAAGGCCAGGGGCGGCGATCGGGGCCGACGACGGGTGAGCGTAGGCCCCGGCCCCATATTGCTGTTGGAGCTGAAGACCGTGGACGGCGGTGACGAGGTGATGTAGCGTGGCAGCGAGTTGCTTCGGAGACAAGGAGGCCACCGGCGATGGTGCAGATGCGCCCGGGGACGGCGGTGCAGGCGGCGCCGAGGAAGAGACGGGACATGCCAGCGAGGTCCCGGCGGATGTGGTCGGCGCGGTGATGATCGGCGCCGTCGTCATGGGCGCGGTGGTACCGACAGGCAGCGGCGGCGGTGATGGCGGCAGCGACATGATCGCAACGTGGTCTCTGATTACCAAATTGGTAGGACTAGGGTTCCTACCGGTGTGGCTACACAGATTATAGGGACAAGGTGGGGAAGGACGAGGGCTGGAGCGCGCGCGCCGGCGAGTGGGCGCCGTCGCGGCTAGGGTTAGGGTGCGGCGGCGGTTGGCTGGTGGCGGCTAGGGTTCCGGCTCCTCAGGGAGCCGGGCAACAGAAGATGATAATATCTTTATTGCTTCCTTCTCAAAGAGTCTTACAGCCTATATTTATAGCCTAAATAACTTGCATAAGAATTAATCCTAAGATAACTTGTGGGCCAAGCCCCTAACTAATGCCCGGTGGGCCTTCTCCGGTTATAAGCTAAACCGGTCATAACATAAACACTCACAACAATCATTATTGTCGTGGAAACATAGTGATTGGGACACATCTTCTATAACATATAGCTCTCAATGATTTAGATGCATACAACAGCTACATGACACTTACTGTTGGAACGCTAGTAGAAGAAAATGTTCATGGTAGAACAATTATAGTTAAAACCATGAGTCCAAAAAGGCAAATAATTAAGTGCAGCCCTGAATAGCGGAAGACAATGTAAGTATCCCTGAGGAAAGTTCTTTCTAGTTAGAATTGAAGCCTTATAAGTTAAGGGGAAACTTTGTTTTTGCCACTTTAGTTTTTGCCAACTTTGCTTATACCACTTTAGATTTTGACATCTCATTTTTGCCACTCTTAACTTTTGACAATACATCACAAATGCCATTCCATGGCAAAAACGATAATTTGTCATTTCACTTTTGCTACTCTTAGCTATTGACATGTATCTCAATTGCCACTCTAATTTTTTTGCTTTTGCCACGGAATGGCAAAAGTGATATATTGTCAAAAGCTAAGAGTGGCAAAAGTGAAATGTCAAATTCTAAAGTGGCATAAGCAAAGTTGGCAAAAAACTAGAGTTGCAAAAACAAAGTTTTCCCATAAGTTAACAGTTCAGCTAAAATCTAGAGTGCATTGTTCAATATCAAGAAATAGGGAGGAAACTGAGGAAAAGGGGCACCCCACTGATCATATGGCCACACAAGAATGCAGGCTTACCCAGTTAAACTGTGTGGTAACTGAAGCTAAAACCAGAGCCATGACAGCCACAGTCACGTCAAAAAACAGAATTCAGAAACAACGCTGCACTGGGCTGGATTGTGCGTGCAACTTTACAGACATCATGTAACTATCAGTAGGACTGCAGGAGTAGCATTTGAAGGGCAGTGCATAGACTATTTTAACCCACCTACATGAATAAATGTACCGACGAACAAGCAGGATTTCTGACCAACAGTTGGCAGAACAATTGTGTACATTATGATTGCTTTTGTTCTGCTAACACCTTTTTCGACTTAAAATAGGCCACATGTAATTAGCATTTAACAAGAAAGATATGATCCCACAAATTATAGTATTAATAGACGAGCAATAGTTTTACTAGGTCTCTATCAGCAACATGCTTCTAATGATCTAATTCCCCCGACTGCAAACAGAAGACATAAGTTTAAGCTGCATGATGATGGCTGATAAGTCCTTCACTAAATGATCTTATTAGCTTTGCTGAAACATTTTGCAAAGTTAACCGAGCACATGGAGGTAGCAGTGAACAGAACCACTGGTAGTATACAGAAACAAGTGCAGACAACATAAAGCAACCAAAATATGAATGACAACTGATGTCAAATGCACAATGCCTCTAACTCAGCATACAACGGCACATATGGTAGATATGGCGGCTCCACACCTTCCAGATTGCAGATTACTTTGACTTGCCAACAATCCATATTATGGCACATGAGTTTGAGATCCCGCACAAGGGTGAAGAATATCAAGTTGCATTCCGGATGAACGGCAATCCAATCAAACCAATAAATGCAGTAATCTGCCGTTCCAAGTATGTATGAAGTTTCAACGCTATGCTTCAATGTCCATTCTTTGCTTTGGTAGTTCTCAAGAACATAAACTACAAGTTGATTGACACCACCATCTTCATCCATCTGAAAATTGACATAATGCAAGCGGCCCTGTGAATGTTGAATAAAGCCGTTAACCAGACCACCAGGGACACTGAAGTTCATCCATGTTTCCCCGGCCGTGTCCACCACAGCTAGATAACGGGAAAAGTCATGGCCATCGACTTCAAAATGCAGATAGCCGTTAAGAAAGACAAACGATGACTGAAGTTCAGTAAGTAAGATACGTTCGTTCCATCTGTTTTCCTTATAAACCCAAACTCCGGTTTCCGACGAATACACTGCCACTCCAGCCACTCCGGAAATGAAGTTATCATGCTCCTCCACCAACTCAAACACATGGAAATGCGAAGACAGAGTTGGGTTGAAGCCCAAACGTGTGCTGCAGTTGACGCTGTCCTGGCCAGAGTCCGGCAACAGGACCCACTTCTCCGTAGCAGGATTGCACACCACATCAAAATGGCGCTTGCCAACCTCACCCGAGACGTCATACAAGCGGCAGAGGAGGAGACCGTTGCAGCTGTCCAACAGATCCAACTGCTGGTGTTGGGCAGGAAGGCGAATGATGTGTCCATGGGAGGGGAAGGCGATATGCTGGTGAAGAGGACAGGTGATTCCAGAAACCAATCCTGCGTGTTCGGTAACCCTCCACGACCCCAAACTCCTCGACTCCACGGCCAGCATCCAACCGCCAGCTTCTCGTAGGAAATCCTGGAGTCATCGTAGCGTTCGGCAGAGCAACTTCTTCCTTCGACTGATTTCCACCTAGGCCGAAAGGCCATTTAGATGTTTTTGGCCCACCTAGCATATTTACAAGATGGGCTATTGGTGAGCTTTGAGACAATTCTGTAGCGGGAGCTCGTTCTCGGGGAGAAAAAGCGCGTGGAGGAGATTAGCTGCAGCGAACCGGTACGCGAATTCACTTCGCGGTGGCATGCATGTGTAATATCAGCTAACTCCCGCTTCTCTATTTTATGAGAGCTTGGGTTTCCCAACTCCACCACTCCTCCAATTTTGCACTACGACAATAGCCAGCTTCTCTCTCGTATAACCATGTTTTGGACCGTTCGGGTGTGCTCCTGACCTGGAGTGAAGGAGGTGAGAAGCTGGGGAGTTAACGAACACGCCCGAAGTTGCTGCTACCGTGGAAGAAGCCGGCGAGGGTTTGGGGGAGCTTTTTGCGGTGGTCGGGGTGGTGGATGAGGCTCAGCCAGTGGTTGGAGACGCACTTGAAGCGGCAGAGCGACTTGGCCGGGACGCGCGAGAGGATCTCCACGAGGAGGTCGTCGGTGAGTCTCTCGGCCGCCGTCCTGCACTTGCTGTGGCGAGAAGGGGAAGACCTGCGGAAACACGGATCCAGGAGAGCTCACGGGATCAGAGGCACTATTCAAGATATCTTCTGATATTCCGATAAATCGGCCGATTTATCGTTTACCGCTGTCTGACCGATAAGATAAATCGGCCGATAAATTAGCCGATATGGCGATAAATCAGTCAATATGCCGATAAACTAGCCGATTTACCCCTTATCTTGGATCGACTGATAAGTTCCTGATAAGCGATATTCCCAACATTGATCGGAGGAATGGATGCTATGTTCGATGTTGATGGTGATGCTCACCGTACCTGAAAGGAGATGGAGTGCGGTCGGCCATGGCGGAAGAAAGCGGCGGCGGCGGCGAGCTAGAGGAAGGGGAGTGAAACCGGGATTCCGTGAAACCGACGGGAGTGAGGCTGGGAATTTCTTTCCTTCTGCGTTAGCAGGCTGGGCCGTCGATGCTTCGATTAACGGGCTAGTCATAAGAGTCACAGCTGGACCAAATTGGAAAGCAAGGGGTCCACAGAAACCCACACCTTGCAAAATGAAATTCATTTACATTTGAAAATCTATATCTATATCTAATATTAAAAGAAGGAACCTTTCATAATTCTCCATACGTCACCCCTTATATCCACCGTTACCATAAAGATTGACGGCTGAGATTTAAAAAAAGAAGATCTTTTAACTTTCTTTTTCTGGTCACATATTAGAAGTTGACCCCGATGCACACGAACTACAATAGGTTTTGGTAATAACCAAAATCATCTCGGGCCACGTTGGAACTGATTCATGCTAGAACCAGGGATTGAACAAGGAAGTGAGCCTCGTGTATATTGCCAACATAACCAGCGTTCTTGTCAAAAGAAGGAAAAGTCTCTTCACGTTTTTTCTCTTCGGTTGAACAGACGTCCATCCTCTTGGGTTTCTTTCGTACACATGAGACATGAGACTTTAGTTGGAGTCAAACTCCACATCCATCGTGGCCTTCCCTGCAATAAATATCGGCTCCAAAAAGAGAAGCGAAGGCTGGATCCGGCGGAGGCGATGGAGCAGTAGTTGTTGAGCCGTTGACGAGGATTAGCGCGAGAAAGAGAATGGAAGGGGTGGATCAAGCGGAGGCAGGGGAGCACCAGATGTGGATCCATCGGACTAGGAGGATCGGCTTAGGAAACAGGAGGGAAGGGCTTGGTCTGGCGGAGGCGGGGGAGCAGCATATGTGGAGAATAAAACCTAATCTGTGCCGGGCAAGACAAAGACGAGGAAAAGCAACAAAACTCGGGAGGAGGACGAGATGAAAATATCAGGACGATGTGAAGGGTTGCATGGGAAGCCCGGCACCTGTGTGGGCGCACGATGAAAAGACTTTTCTAGCCAACGGCATTGAGATCAGTAGAGGCCTCATGAGATCCGCGCTTCCCACGACCTCCGGCACCTAACACGAATCCAGCTATGCAGCGCTCGCCGATAACCTCACGAGGACGTCGTGTTCCTCACGGGGCCATCAGGCTGAGCAACGAGAGGAATGGCAGGAACCGTCCGATCTAGCCTACGGATGAGCCATGCGACAGCCCATGCCTGAGAAATAAGGCGCCAACAGCCGTGGCAAAGGAGTAAAGGAATCTACAGACGTGGAAGTTGACATAGACGGGATGTCGGGGCTGGCTTGGAAGGAGCATTGGTCGGAAGTTGGTCCAGTTGGACATGGACGCCTCAGGCGCCTATGGAAATTGCACCCTGTGCATGCGAAATACATAGGTTGGCCACCAGCAGGTGTCAGGTTTGCTCGATTCTTGCATCTTGTCGTTTCCCTTTGTCCATCGATGCCTCCCTCCAATCAATAAGCAGCATGCAGTGCGTAAGTATGCATCTACAATTCTTCTCCATGCATGCATCTTATGATTTTTCATAATTTTGTTTGGTTCTCCCAATGATATTGTTCTTATAACAAACATAAGTATATTGCATATTAAATTTCTCAACAACAACAAAAAATCCTATTACGTGTATGTGTTTAGCATGCTCCCATAAGGTTGATCTATTATGCATATGATTTTTATTTTTTCCATTGAATCCATAAGGTTTATGATGGCCGGGCTCATCCTCTATTACCTGATTAATTCATGGTGCCACACGTGAAAGTTTGTTTCTGCCTCAGCAAGGCGCACCGGGATGCCGGATTTGTATTCGCTCTGGTGTATCACACTTGACAAGTGCTTTCCGGCAACGTATGCAGGGTATCACACTAGCTTGATTTCTTTCGATAGTAATACCTTTTTTTTAGGGTGGGGACATGATAGTATACGCGACAAATGCCTACAAAGCTACTTAAGCAAGCAGCTGGTTCGATTTTTTCGTAGGCAAACACACATACGAAGCAAACTACTAAGCTGCTGGCTAGGTTGGTTGATCTGGATTGGCACAAGAGCAAGCTTTGCTACTAGCTGACGGCGTCAATTGATCTGGATTGGCCTCACAAGAACATGCATACACGTGATGGGCATATGTTTACAAAGCTATGTGATAAGCAGTCTGATGGATCGATCTGGCGTATACACATGTACATGAATCGATTGATTGCTTGCAAGAACTCCCGGGTAAGTAAACTAACAGTTGCACAACTCCAATTGGATCGAGTCAAGTTAGGTTTATAGTAAGTGTTTGATTTTCTTC
>NC_041392.1:681681422-681688796 GCF_002162155.2 Triticum dicoccoides | reverse complement strand
CAATGTTAAATAAGTTTCCATAGCTAAATTGACTGCACACCTTACTTCTCTACAAGGAGGAGGAATTAGGTATTTTTCATATTCCAACAATTCAGAATTTTCTATCAGTTTGCACTTATGTCTAACTTGACATGGATTTTTCTTAACTCCTAGCGTGCTAGCAAAATATTTCATACCCGGACCACAGGTTACCCCTTTTTCCTTTTTATTAGAAGCTGGTTACCCTTCTTTTTTTCATCTTCAAGACAAAAATCAATTTTGGCCATGGTGCTTTTAGTGTGGAAGAAACCCAATGCGCACATGAGCTAATTTGCATGTCTAGGAATGCAGAGGAGGAATCCAATAATTACACGTGCAACTTACATGGATCAATCAAGGTTCTATAGTATTAATTCTTGAATATTTATGCAGAGGTGTTGCACTTTGTTAATCAGATTCACACTTCGAATTTCCATGGGTGACAGTGATATTTCTATGGGCCGGGAGACAATGTTATTTCGTCTCCTGTCTATCGACTGTTATATCATACGTAGTGGATGCAAATTTCAATGTGTTTTAGTGCACATAAATTGCTACTGGTAGAACTTTTTTTCCATTTTCCTTATGATCCTACATGGCTTGAAAGATCATGATATCTTGATTCATATGCACCGAAATCCAAGTTTTGGTTCCTTTTTAGTTTATAGAATATATATTTCTAAGTATACAATGTTTTCTTTCACAATCAAGTGCATGGATACTTATTCTCTCCGTTGCAACGCACGGGCATGTTTGCTAGTGGTTCCTCAAATAAATTTGAAGGTGACTTGCTGGAAAATTCTGTATGATGATTTTTACTTAATTGATGAGATGAAAGAGTAATTAGCGGCAAATATCATATCAGATCAACCAAGAATGGGATGTAAGAAAAAAAAAGATCAACCAAGAATGGGACTCTCATGGAGGGAAGAAGGTATTTTGCATTTCAACTCTTTTCTGTAAAAAATGTGAAGTGGACTTAATGGAAGCTTTTGCATGATCTGCACATTGATTTTAATGTTTTGAATGATCTGCACATTGATCTTGATGTAAAATAAATATAAATAATCTGCAAAGATTAGACCGGTCGGCAATATGGTTGCACGCCAGATTGGCAGTTTGGCATTGACGGGGGGAAAGGGGAGCACTCCACTGACTAACTTACCGACATCGGGTGCGGTCCTATGAGATGCCATCGGCTGAGGTTGAAAGTGATCATAATTTGCAAAGGATGACTGTAATGATACGAGGGATGTTGTGCCCCCCGAGCGGTAGTCGTGTGGTCATTTGTGATTACCATGGCAACTTAGTAGCCGGAGCCTGCAACTTTTACCTACGGTTTCTATTCTGGAAAGTGCGGGGCCTGTTTGTTTAAGCTTTCGTGGCAAAGTTGATGCATAATAAGCGTTGTCACTTCAGTACATGTGGATGTGCTTCAGGAAATTGCACTGAAAATGACCCGAATTCAGATTCAACTTTATTGGCAAAACTGATTTCAAATAGTTGTTTTTGTTTCAACTTTGATTTTCCTTACGAGAATCTACTATCTAAAGCCGAAACAAACATGACTCGAGGAGATTGGATGTGAGGGTGTCGTTCTTGAGGTGGAAAGGATGTTGCGGGGAAGTTGAACAAGGGAATTAAGGACTATTCACCTGGGCCTCAACCCAAAGAAATCTATGCGCCAACTCCAGCAATATCTAGTCAAGCTGAACGACAGATGTAGTAGCTGACAACAAATGTCGCGCGTGCAAGCCACATTTCCCGTGATTGTATTATATAAAATTAAATTTTTCCAACAAATAAAATATATCGAGAATAATACAATATAATATAAATAAGTAGGAAACAAAAAGTGCCATCATGCAAGTAGAAAAATATCTAATCTATACTCCTAATGTCTGAGTTGGTGCCCTCGCAAAAAAAATGTCTGAGTTGGTGAATAGTATCCACGGTTTATTTTCGTCCCATCACTTTCAACCATTTTTTTTCCGCTAGTTTTTTCGTCTCACCTCCCACTACCATTTACTGCAGGTTTTTTTACTTCAGCTCGCATATATATCCCTAATCTATCCCTAATAATAACAATCTTTCCTTATATAATCTATCCCTAATAATAAAGCACGGATTGACTCCGTGGGTTCACCGTCACAATACGCTTTCTTCCTGTGAATTTACCTTTTCAATTTAAATTTAAAACATATACGCAAGGTGGTACTAATTCTGCTAAAAAAACGACTCAATCGCTGCTTTGCGCTACGTCGTAGAGGACCTCCAACTTCGCACGCTAGCCATATATTGGGCTGATATATGCTGATGGGCCTCCTCCCAGGCTTCATTGGATTACGATCCAAAAATCAGCAGCGTGGGGATGTACTCTGGTCTCCACGCCCCGAACCAGCTCACCCAGGTTCTTTGTCTTTCCCAAAGAAAACCCAGGTTATTTGTCTAAAAAAAACTAACCCTGGTAATGATTGCGACTTGTGGCATATGATGATATGCGTGGCATGCTCCTCAGGGTAGCTCCTTTTTTTCATGCACGCGCATGCACGTCCTTCTTTAAGTACTGCAAGCATTTGGTTTGGAGCTGCAAACGTAAATCTTTTCATTTCTCGGCATTTTTCCTGCTATAATTTTTTTTTGAAAGTATACCTGCTTATCTGCGTGCAACTTCGCTCAAGTTTTGCTGCTTCAAACAGCAAACACTACACTGCAAGCGGCACGCGTCGCTGTTAAGGTCGAGTGCTCACTGTGTCTAGCTAGAAACACGTCAATGTAACATCAGTCTCCGTTGTCCTTTTTTTATTGGCAATTCGAACCAAAGTGCTGCAAAATTATTACATGGGCGTTGGAAGGACAGTCGTTTGTCCTACCAGTTGGATGAAAAACACTGCAAAGGCGACCACGTGGAAGTTGCAAGGATGACTGGCGATGCTACAGGTCGGACGCATGTCATTGCAAGGTCGTTTCATGATTATACATTTCTTTTAGATATGGACATGGACCTTCTTGTAGCTACCAGCGGGCAGCGTCTGAACGCTATCGTGATGTTTTGATGAACATGCTATCTTTTATTTGATCTTCTTGCAATGCACGGCATATGCGCTATAATAATAATTATTATTAAAGTTATCAATTGCTTCCAAACTTATAAAATATTACCCACCAATGCCATCTATAAGTTGACAAAAAACATTTCACACTAGGGAATCCCCTGCCTGGGCCATCCCACGCAGTAGTGATCTCCTATACTGCGCTCTGCACGCAGTGAGAAGATACAGCGCTCCAATTAGGGCCGGCCCATGTGCGGGCGGTCCGTTTTTAAATTTCGTTTTTTTTCTTTTCCATTATCGTTTTTTCTCCTTTAAATAACTTGGTACTTAAAAAAACCTCCAAAAATTTAAAAAAGAACTTTTCAGTAAATTTTTGAATAAAGCATAAAATGATTGTGTCGCATATTCAAAACATGTTTGCAATTTTTAAAACAAATGTTTGGGAAATCAAAAAATATTCATTATTTATAAAATTTTGTTTATTACGAATTATTAATGAAATTGAACAAAATGGTCGTCAAAATGTTATCGGTGATGCAGCAAAATGTTGTCATGCTCATTGAAGTTTATGATTTCTTTCTCCCGTTGCAACACACGGGCCCTTTTGCTAGTAATAACAAAGCACGGGTTGAGTCTGTCGGTTCACCGTCGCGACGTTTTTACACAAAGGTCCCTGTGATTTTCCATATTCAACCCGCAGTCCGCCTAATAAGTCAAACCGATTTGCCAGAAAAATAAAAAAAAAATGTCGCAGCCGCCCGCACGACCCAATCTCCACTCCAGCGCGCCGCCGCCTCCTCCCACTCCATGCCCCGCCTCACCATGCACCGCTCGTCCTGCTGACTATCGACCACGGCCGCCTGCTGCCCGCGCCGTCCCACATGCCTTGCCGCGCCTCGTCGGGCGCTCCCGCGACCGCGCTCGCTGCACGACGCACGCCCCGCCGCCTGCCTGCCTTTGCTACGATGTTTTTGGCCTCCATCATCGAGTATTGGCCTGACCTGCAGCGAGGAATCAATGAAGCCTACAGGGTCCTGAGCCTCGGCGGAAAACATCAGATTGATCTCTCTATCCATTGACGAGGGAAGATCTCTGCTTGTGTTAGATACTGTACTAGACATTGTTGATAATCTCTCTATCCCTGATCTGCTTTAGTACTTCAGGCTATGGATTGCGATTAATAGGATTCAGATTCAGGGGAATACTGAAGACACATTTGCCTGGCGCTTGTCACCGTCATGCTACTATTCTGAAGAATCCAGCTACAAGATCCTATGTCAGAGCAAGGAGCCTTTTTTGTCTTGCTAATGCTATCTGGAAGAGCTATACATCAATAAATTGTAAAGTTTTCATCTGGTTTTCTCTCAAGTACAAGATATGGAAGTCTGACCTGAAGAAAATATGCCTTAAAGGCAATAATAAAGTTGTTATTTATATTTCTTTATATCATGATAAATGTTTATTATTCATGCTAGAATTATATTAACCGGAAACTTAGTACATGTGTGAATACATAGACAAATAGAGTGTCACTAGTATGCCTCTACTTGACTAGCTCGTTAATCAAAGATGGTTAAGTTTCCTAGCCATGGACAAGAGTTGTCATTTGATGAACGGGATCACATCATTAGAGAATGATGTGATTGACTTGACCCATCCGTTAGCTTATCACTATGATCATTTAGTTTTTATTGCTATTGCTTTCTTCATAACTTATACATGTTCCTATGACTATGAGATTATGCAACTCCCGAATACCGGAGGAACACTTAGTGTGTTATCAAATGTCACAACGTAACTGGGTGACTATAACACTAGTGCAGAACCGGGCAATAGCACCGGTTCGTAAGGCCCTTTAGTGCCGGTTCGGTAACCGGCACTAAAGTGTGGGCACTAAAGGCCCACCCCCCTTTAGTACCGGTTCAGCATGAACCGGTGCTAAAGGGCAACCACGTGGCACGAGCCAGCTCCGGGGGCGCGTAGGACATTAGTACCGGTTGGTAACACCAACCGGTACTAAATGTTTGGGTGTGTTTTGGTTTTATTTTTTATTTTTACTTTAATTTTGTGTTTTCAATTTAATTTAGTGATTGTTTTACATTATAATGAGTTGTTAAATCATTAGGTGAAAGTACCGCGGATTTGTTTGACTAGATGCATGTGGATCCTAGCTAAGTCATGAAGTATATGTCATATCCATATTATATATACTTGATCACCTAATTAAGTGATCGAGGTAATATGGATATGGCATATACTTGATCGCTTAGCTAGAATCCATCCAGTTGAAACTAATCTGCGGTTTCGTTCATAAATGATATAATAACTCATCATCATCATATTAATATAAAAACTCTTGCATCATATATATCATCACCAACAACAGTTTTCATAGCTAGCTAAAAATCATCATATAATAGTCGTCTCATTACCACTACTTAATCATCATATAGTCATTATCGCTATCTAATCACCACTAACACTAGCTTAAAGAAGAAACATTCACTTGTACCAGAAGCAAAGATATCATCGAGTTCAACATGGTAATGATATTATAAGCGTTCATAACACCACAAAAGCAAATCACTCTTTGAGATTAAGTTCAGGACGAAGAACACAGCTATGAGAGGACAAGTACTAAGAGCATGAACTAGCTAATCACTCCTGCTGCTCTCTCAAGTAAAATAGCATAGAACATGTATAGCTTTCCCGATTCATCATATTGGAGCATGCAGATGAACCTGTCTCCTAATCGTGGGTTGCGCTTCTGATTGCTGCCCCCTAGTACTTCTCTGCGATCGTTCACAATTTTGCTCTAGTATTTTACTATTAAGCATTCCTCGCTATTAGAAATCCTGAATGCACTAAAGTGCATTGTAGGATATCTTGGCCGTAAGCTAACAATATTCATGGTACCATTAGTCTCGATCCAATCAGGCACAACATTCATCAGGAGTCCCTGCTGAAGAACATTGTATAGTAACATACTTAGCAATGAAGTTTAGCTTAAAAATAATGTATGCAAAAGATGCACTGAGGAGAAATAGTAGAAATCTTACCATCTTTCCTAAATATATGTGACCGTAGTTCAGTACGAACACTATTGGTCGCACTTTTTGAGTACTAACATTTCTAAGTGCAGGAAAAAAATTTGTCTTGACAGCATCAAGATCCTCAAGCCATGAAACATAATGACTTGTCTCCTCGCAGTTTAGTTCAGCCCCGGGACAGTGGATGGTCCTGTCTACCAAGCGCCGGATATGTTTGCTTGATTGGAAATAAGTTGTCAATATAAATTACTTGTCAAGTCTTCTTGAATAAACAATATCGAAGACATAAATATCGTTGAGAAACTAACATAATGGTAGAACTAGAGGCGTCTGCACATCGACCCAGATGTCTCTATTACCTTCAATATCATCTTCCGGACGAATATCAAAGGTGATAACCATATCAGGCTCAAATGCATAAGCCTTGCATAGTGCTTGCCAAGTTTTGCATTCAAAATAGGTGTATGTGTCTGCATTGTATAATTTGACGTTGAAGGTATAACCATGCTCGCTCTTCAAGTAAACTTTTTTACCTCCATAGTTTTGTTAGGACTGAAACCTATCTTATCCAAGACAAAAATTCTTGCATGGCAGGGGATACACTAGTAGAATAGTGAAAAAATTAAAATTAAAAGTTGAAGCAAATGAATCATAAGTCATGCTTAATTATGAAAAAAGACTTGTCGTTCTGACTTATTGTATCCACTTCGAAGTTCTCGTCCAGCTTGATGCTGAAGCGCCTATCATCAACTAGAAAATTTCTGCCGCACAGGCCGCGCAGGTCTTCGCAGTATTCGCACATAATGAAATCGTGTTCGTCGTCAGACGACATTCGTATGTTCATAGGTGAAACATTAAACACTTATTAGTTTTATTAATTCAACTAATTCAACTAGTTCTGTTAATTCAACTAGTTCAACTAATTCAACTAAACTAGTTCTATTAATTTTCTTACTAAAAATAAGGTAGCTAGTTCTATATAGTAAAATGTTAATTAGATAATGAAATCTCATATAACTAAATTAAATATATATCTAATATATAATTTATATCTAATTCATCTAACATTTGACATTAATATCTAACATATGTTCATATATAGGTGAAACATTAAACACTTACTAGTTCTATTAATTCAACTAAATAAACTAGTTATATTAATTCAACTAAGTATTTACTAAAAATAAACTAGTTTTATTAATTTCTTACTAAAATAGAGTTGGTAGTTCTATATAGTAATATTTTGATTAGAT
>NC_041392.1:681680202-681680972 GCF_002162155.2 Triticum dicoccoides | reverse complement strand
TTTTCTTACTAAAAATAAACTAATACTAATTCAACTAAGCATTTACTAAAAATAAACTAGTTATATTAATTCAACTAGTTCAAATAATCTCATATATCTAATTAATTAATATCTAGCTAATTCATCTAACAATTGACATTAATATTTAACTTTTCTATCTAATTCATATCTAACATTTCACATTAATCTAACAATTGACAAAAATAAACTAGTTAAGTTCTATATATAGGTGAAACATTATTAGTTCTATTATTTCAACTAATTCAACTAGTTCTATTAATTCAACTAATTCAACTAAGCATTTACTAAAAATAAACTAGTCTTATATTTACTAATTGGAGGCACCTTTTAAGTCCTCTCATTAACCCACATCATTAAAATTAATTACACTGTTGGATTGAAAAATATACGTTCAGGATAAAAAGAAAACTTGTTATATTAATTCAACTAGTTCAAATCTCATATACCTAATTAATATCTAGCTAATTCATCTAACAATTGACATTAATATTTAACTTTTCTATCTAATTCATATCTAACATTTCACATTAATCTAACATTCTTATCTAGGTAATTCATCTAATTAACAATTTGACATGCATTAATCTAAAAAACAGAAAACAGAAAATAAGTAAAAAAATTGTGTATGTGTGTGTGTACGTATGAGCGGGGGCGGTGGCGTACGTTCGGCGGCGCGAGACGGCGACGACGGGGGCGGCGCGAGACGGCGACGACGGGGACGGCGCGACGGCGGCGACGGCGTACGGGCG
>NC_041392.1:681677832-681679489 GCF_002162155.2 Triticum dicoccoides | reverse complement strand
CGGGGCGGGGACGGCCGGGGCGTGCGCGACGACGGGGACGGGGACGGCCGGGGCGCGCGACGCCGGGGATGGGGCGTGATACTGGGCGGGGGCGGGGGCGGCAACAAAGACGAACAGGAACTAACTAAAAATTTTCGTAAGTGTTGTATATATAGGAAAGGCCTTTAGTACCGTTGGAGTCACCAACCGGTACTAAAGGCCAACTTTGGTCAGGCCAAGAGACGGGAAGAGCAGGCCATTAGTACCGGTTTATGGCTCCAACCGGTACTAAAGACCACCCTTTAGTACCGGTTGGAGCCACCAACCGGTACTAAAGGTGGTGCGCTGCCACCCGCGGTGCACAAAGTTTAGTCCCACCTCGCCGAGCGAAGGGCAGCCGCACTGGTTTATAAACCCAGCCGCGGCTGCCCTTTCGAACTCCTCTATAAGGCAGGCTTATGTGCCTAACTACGGCGCGCTGCCCTGTGAGTCTGCTGGGCCTTGTGGGCCTGAAATTGCACGCCCGTGGTCTAGCAGGCCCACAGGGCAGCGCCCCAATTTTTTTATATAGTTTCTTTTCTTTTCTGCTTTATTTTTTCTTCTATTTATTTCTGAGTAGTTTTTTCTTTTCTGCTATATTTATTTTCTTCTATTTATTTCTGAGTAGTTTTTTATATAGTTTTTTTCTTTTCTGCTATAGTTTTTTTCTTTTCTGCTATTTTTTCTTTTCTTCTTTTTTTCTTTTCTGCTTTTTTTATTTTCTTCTATTCATTTTTTTTATATACCATGCCAAGTTGATGGTTGAAAGTTGATGGCGTGGCTTTGAATGGTGCATACTGAATGCACAAAAAGTCTGGAGTTATAATAAGTTTAAAAAAAATGAAGTGCCGGTGTAACAGATGAGTTCTCGTCCGAAACCCTGATACTCCGAAAGAGATTGTCCAGTTTGTACACGAAGTGCGTCCAGTTTTTTGCCGTGACCCTCTCTACTCTTTCGCACATGCTATGCGGGTGAAATGATGATACCATGCCAAGTTTCAATATTTTCACAGTTCATTTTGTAGTGATTTTCAATTTCACGGTCATTTAGCTCTCTAAACAATTAGGTAAATGACTGAAAAACAGCAAATGATGTCAGAACATGTTGGAAATTGATGACGTCACTTTGAATGCTGCATACTGAACACAAAAGAAGTCCGGAGTTCAAATAAGTTTAAAAAACATTGAAGTGACCGTGTGATGGATGAGTTCTCGTCCGAAACCCTGATACTCCAAAAAGATTGTCCAGTTTGTACATGAAGTGCATCCGGTTTTTGCCGTGACCCTCTCTACTCTTTCGCACATGCTATGCGGGTGAAATGATGATACCATGCCAAGTTTCAACATTTTCACAGTTCATTTTGTAGTGATTTTCAATTTCACAGTCATTTAGCTCTCTAAACAATTAGGTAAATGACTGAAAAACAGCAAATGATGTCAGAACATGTTGGAAATTGATGACGTCGCTTTGAATGCTACATACTGAACACAAAAGAAGTCCGGAGTTCAAATAAGTTTAAAAAACATTGAAGTGCCCGTGTAACAGATGAGTTCTCGTCCGAAACCCTGATACTCCGAAAGAGATTTTCCAGTTTGTACACGAAGTGCGTCCAGTTTTTGCCGTGACCCTATCTACTCT
>NC_041392.1:681655999-681677822 GCF_002162155.2 Triticum dicoccoides | reverse complement strand
AAAGAGACTGTCCAGTTTGTACACGAAGTGCGTCCAGTTTTTGCCGTGACCCTCTCTACTCTTTCGCACATGCTATGCGGGTGAAATGATGATACCATGCTAAATTTCAACATTTTCACAGTTCATTTTGTAGTGATTTTCAATTTCAGGTCATTTAGCTCTTTAAACAATTCGGTAAATGACTGAAAAACAGCAAATGATGTCAGAACATGTTGGAAATTGATGACGTCGCTTTGCATGCTGCATACTTAACAAAAAAGAAGTCTGGAGTTCAAATAAGTTTAAATAACATTGAATTGCCCGTGTAACAGATGAGTTCTCGTCTGAAACCCTGATACTCCGAAAGAGATTGTCCAGTTTGTACACGAAGTGCGTCCAGTTTTTGCTGTGACCCTCTCTACACATTCGCACAAGCTATGAGGCTGAAATGATGATACCATGCCAAGTTTCAACATTTTCACAGTTCATTTTGTAGTGATTTTCAATTTCACGGTAATTTAGCTCTCTAAACAATTAGGTAAATGACTGAAAAACAACAAATGATGTCAGAACATACTGGAAATTGATGACGTTGCTTTGAATGCTCCATACTAAACACAAAAGAAGTCCGGAGTTCAAATAAGTTTAAAAAACATTGAAGTGACCGTGTAACGGATGAGTTCTCGTCCGAAACCCTGATACTCCGAAAGAGATTGTCCAGTTTGTACACGAAGTGTGTCCAGTTTTTGCCCTGACCCTCTCTACTCTTTTGCACATGCTATGCGGGTGAAATGATGATACCATGCCAAGTTTCAACATTTTCCCAGTTCATTTTGTAGTGATTTTCAATTTCACGGTCATTTAGCTCTCTAAACAATTAGGTAAATGACTGAAATACAACAAATGATGTCAGAACATATTGGAAATTGATGACGTCGCTTTGAATGCTGCATACTGAACACAAAAGAAGTCCGGAGTTCAAATAAGTTTAAAAACAATGAAGTGCCCGTGTAACAGATGAGTTCTCATCCCAAACCCTGATACTCCGAAAGAGACTGTCCAGTTTGTACGCGAAGTGCGTCCAGTTTTTGTCGTGACCCTCTCTACTCTTTCGCACATGCTATGCGGGTGAAATGATGATACCATTCCAAGTTTCAACATTTTCATAGTTCATTTTGTAGTGATTTTCAATTTCATGGTCATTTAGCTCTCTAAACAATTAGGTAAATGACTGAAAAACAGCAAATGATGTCAGAACATGTTGGAAATTGATGACGTCCCTTTGAATGCTACATACTGAACACAAAAGAAGTCCGGAGTTCAAATAAGTTTAAAAAACATTGAAGTGCCCGTGTAACAGATGAGTTCTCGTCCGAAACCCTGATACTCCGAAAGAGATTGTCCAGTTTGTACACGAAGTGCGTCCAGTTTTTGCCGTGACCCTCTCTACTCTTTTTCACATGCTATGCGGGTGAAATGATGATACCATGCCAAGTTTCAACATTTTCAAAGTTCATTTTGTAGTGATTTTCAATTTCACGGTCATTTAGCTCTCTAAACAATTAGGTAAATGACTGAAAAACAGCAAATGATGTCAGAACATGTTGGAAATTTATGACATCGCTTTGAATGCTGCATACTGAACACAAAATAAGTCCGGAGTTCAAATAAGTTTAAAAAACATTGAAGTGCCCGTGTAACAGATGAGTTCTCGTCCGAAACCCTGATACTCCGAAAGAGATTGTCCAGTTTGTACACGAAGTGCGTCCAGTTTTTGTCGTGACCCTCTCTACTCTTTCGCACATGCTATGCGGGTGAAATGATGATACCATGCTAAATTTCAACATTTTCATAGTTCATTTTGTAGTGATTTTCAATTTCACGGTCATTTAGGTCTTTAAACAATTCGGTAAATGACTGAAAAACAACGAATGATGTCAGAACATGTTGGAAATTGATGATGTCGCTTTGAATGCTGCATACTGAACACAAGAAGACCGGAGTTCAAATAAGTTATTAAAAATAAAAAAGAGGTGCAATGGTGGTTAATTTGCTTCAAGCCTTTCAGAATAGTGTAGACTGCACTGCACATAGCTCAGTGCAATCTACGCTATTCCGAAAGGCTTGAAGCTAAGCAGCGTGCGGGTGAGCATTGCACCTCTTCGTCATTGTCTCTGCACTCACGGCTTATAAACCGCTCATACTGCCTCTCTCTTGGCGAGGTGGGACTAAAAATCAGCTTACTAAGAAACTCTAGTACGGGTTCATGCCATGAACCGGTACTAAAGGTCTTCGTGGGGGCCCCAGCCTGACCACGGCCGCACTGGCCTCATTAGTACCGGTTCGTGGCATGAACCGGTACTAAAAGTTGCCCACGAACCGGTACTAATGATGTCCACCCGCCTAGCCATTGGAACCGGCACTAATGGTCACATTGGTGCCGACTCAAATTCAAACCGGCACTAATGTGCTTCACATTTGACCCTTTTTCTACTAGTGTAAAGATGCTCTACATGTGTCTTCGATGGTGTTTGTTGAGTTGGCATAGATTGAGATTAGGATTTGTCACTCCGATTGTTGGAGAGGTATCTCTAGGCCCTCTCGGTAATGCACATCACTATAAGCCTTGCAAGCAATATGACTAATGAGTTAGTTACGAGATGATGCATTACGGAACGAGTAAAGAGACTTGTCGGTAACGAGATTGAACTAGGTATTGAGATACCGACAATCAAATCTCGAGCAAGTAACATACCGATGACAAAGGGAAACCCGGTATGTTGTTATGCGGTTTGACCGATAAAGATCTTCGTAGAATATGTAGGAACCAATATGAGCATCCAGGTTCCGCTATTGGTTATTAACCGGAAGTGAGTCTCGCTCATGTATACATAGTTCTCGAACCCATATGGTCCGCACGCTTAACGTTCAATGACGATCGGTATTATGAGTTTATGTGTTTTGATGTACCGAAGGTAGTTCGGAGTCCCGGATGTGATCACGGACATGACGAGGAGTCTCGGAATGGTCGAGACATAAAGATTGATATATTGTAAGGCTATGTTTGGACACTGAAATGGTTTCGAATAAGTTCGGGCAATTACCGGAGTACTGGGGGGTTACTGGAACCCCCGAAGGAGTCAATGGGCCTTAATGGGCCATGGTGGGAGAGAGGAGGAGGCGGCCAAGTGTCCCCCCAGGCCCAATCCGAATTGGTGAGGGGGCCGACCATTCCTTCTCTCCTTCTCCCTCTTCCTTCTTCTCCTACTCCAACTAGGGAAAGGGGGGAAACCTACTCCTACTAGGAGTAGGAATCCCCCTTGGGCGCACCATAGAGAGGGCCAGCCCTCCCCTCCTCCAATCCTTTATATACAGGGGAGGGGGGCATCCCATAGACACACAAGTTGATGGTTGTTTAGCCGTGTGTGGTGCCCCCCTCCACAGATTTCCACATCGCACTACTAGGGAAAAGGCTAGCAGCACCGCGGGTTCTAGATATATCAGTAGCGCGAGGACCGGCTGTCAGGACCCCGATCCTAAGTCACACCGAGGGGACAGACACATCATATCACTTTGCGGCCTCACGCACGGTATTCCCACGGGTGCCACCTTACCTGGCCCGGGACCGTTTACGCCTTTTGGCTCATGTATATGATAGTGTCGCTAGCATCCATATGACAAAGAACCCGGGCTGACATGGCTAGTCGTGAACCCAAAGTGGCACTAACTTACAGGGACAGGCATCCATGACCCAACATCGAACGTGTCGGTCATCAGCGAGTGAATCCAGGCTGTAGCACTGGGCTAGCAGGACTCCGGTGAACCGGGCTGTAGCGGGCTAACAGGACTCTGGAATTCATCGCGTGACATTTCCCCGAGGGGACAGACACAGGAACGAATAAGGACATATGCCGGCCAGCCTAAGTGTTCCGGAGCAGTAGCAAGCTACCATGGCTCAGTGGAAACACTAGGAGACATTTCCCGGTAAGAGAGGCTACTAAGGATAAACAACTAGATAGTCAGATCCCACACATACCAAGCATTTCAATAACATACACACAATATGCTCGATATGTGCAAATACAACATGGCATCACAACATGACTCTACACTCAAGCATTTTATTCAATAGGCTCCGAGGAGCGAGATATTACAAACATGGGTCTCATGACCCAACAATCAGAGCATACAAGTCAGAGCACAAGCGGAAGCTTAACATGTCTGAGTACAGACAACTATAATTGAAAAAGGCTGAGAAGCCTGACTATCTACCAGATCCTGCCGAGGGCACAAGATCGTAGCTGAGGTAATAAGCTAAACGTCGAAGTCCACGTGGAACTACTAGTGAGACTGAGGTCTCTCTGCAAAAACATAAATTAAGCAACATGAGTACAAATGTACCCAGCAAGACTTACATCAGAACTAACTACATATGCATCATTATCAACAAAGGGATGGTGGGGGTTTAACTGCAGCAAGCCATCTTTGACTCGGTGGCTATCCTAAACTACGAGTGCAATGTAACTCTTTGAGGTGGCGCACACGAGTCCACATATTCACCATATCAATACACCACTATGGATCCGCTCCCGTCTCCCTACGAGAACGCCATCCATAGCACTCACGCTTATCTTGCGCATTTTAGAGTATCCACTTTCACTTGTCTATGAACTGTACAAGGGGTCCAAGTTTCCATATCTGAGGAATCCGGCTATTCGAATAGATAATGATAACCCTGCAGGGGTGTACTTCTTCACACACGCTCCCGCCACTTATCGCCCTATACACGTCATGTACCTCGGCAACCTTCAAGCGGAAGCCGGGCGAGGGAGTCGGCCACGACCTGACTAACCAAACAAGTCTCTCGTCCAGGTTTATCGCCTATTCGGGTTCCATCCGCAAGGAGATCCGGCCGGGGTGTCGCTCACGGCCCCAAACGATGTGAGCAGGGTTCCCAAGCCCACCATCCGGGTGCCACTTGGTACACTGTGCCACTGTGCCTAGTCTGTCCCAAGCCCACCTGTACCGGATGCCACTTGGTAGACTACTAACACTACCTACAAACACCAGAAACTAATTGCAACTCCTGGACAGAGATCAAGTTGATTAATAAGTCGAGAGGGGCACTTAAGCATTCCAATGCGTGGTAGTAGCTGGTCATGGATCACAAACACAGAACTCAGTTCCTGAGGACGGCTGCAATGAGACAACCCACCATGTACTCCTACATGGCCTCTCACCGCTACCTTTACCAAATTGTGTTCACACACCTAGCTCACACACAATAGGACATGTTCACACACCTCTGATTCATCCCCGATGAATCAGACCTGACTCAACTCTAGGCAGTAGCAGGCATGACAAACAAGCATGGATGAGTAGGCACAACAGGGCTCAAACAACTCCTACTCATGCTAGTGGGTTTCATCTATTTACTGTGGCAATGACAGGTCATGCAGAGGATAAAGGGGTTCAGCTACCGCAGCAAGTAACAGATGAATCGGTGTTGTCCTAATGCATTAAAAGAGAGCAGGGGCGAGAGAGTAGGATTGTATCGGAATGAACAAGGGGGTTTTGCTTGCCTGGCACTTCTGAAGATAATATAGCTCTTCATCGGTGTCATCGATCACATCGTCGGTATCACGTCTATCGAGAGGGGGCAATCACTGGCAAACACAGAAGAAACACGATCAATGCAATGCACAATATGATGCATGCTATGACATGACAATATGATGTGATTTGGGCTAATGCAACTAGCAGCAGATTAAATGAAGTTAGTTTGAATACAAGATTCAAATTCAAACTCCATATGTGATTATTCAAATGCCATTTAATTGATTTGTGCTATACAGCAGCTATAAGTTGTTCTAACATGCATGAAAATGGTACAGATGGATTCCTTGAATTTTTCTGATAATTTTTCATATATAAATTATTTAATTTGGAGTTACGGTTGAATTTCTATGATTTTTAGAAGTTTATACAATTTTCTGGAATTTCCTGAATTAGAATAAATCCAGTAAATGATTTATTGCGTAAGCACTGCGTCACTGTGACGTCAGCAAGTCAACAGGCGCTACTGCAGGTCAAACCTGACCAGTGGGGTCCACTAGTCAGTGACACAACTAACTAACCGAATTAGTTAGTGTTAGGTTAAGTACTAATCTAGGTTAATTAGCACTAACTAAACCTAACTAATAACTAACAGGGGCGGGTCCACACGTCAGTGACTTAGTGGGTTAGCTAATGGTCAATTAGCACTAAGCTAAAATTAGCAGGGCTCTGGTCCCACCTGTCATTGACCCAGGGGAGGTCAAACCCCTGGTCAAACGAGTCAATCCCGCCGGCGTTGAGTCGCCGGCGAGGTCCGCGGCGTACTTGTGCTCCGGGTTTCCTCTGTGGTGCTCCAAATGGCGCGCGGCTAGGCGCGTTGGAGAGCTAGCTCGATGGCGCGTCGGGCGGTGGCCGTGGCTGGGCCTGGGGTGGCCGGAGTCGACGGCGGCGAGCTCGGCTGCGGCTGCCGGAGTTCGGTCATGCACGAGAGCGCGTTTGGAGCGCGAAAACGGGAGAAGCAACGCACTAGGGATGCTCTACATGGCCCTACGAGCTTGTTGGACTCGCCGGGGTGACCAAATGGTCACCGGAGCTGCGTCGACGGCGAGCTCGGCGGCGGCGAAGGTTCGGCCATGGTGGGGAGGAGGGCTACGGCGTGCGGGCAGCTAAATGGAGAGAGGGGAACGGTGGCGGAGCTCACCGCGGTTGCAATGGGCGTCGAAGCGGGCTCGGGGAAGCGACGACGATGGCGAATCGATGGTGAAGATCCTCGACGGCCGGTGGTGGAGAAGGCGACGGTGGCGGCGTTGCAGCGCGTCCGGGACCTCGTGGCTTCGTGGAGAGGACGTGGGGGTCGAGGCGGAGCTTCTGCGCGTGTCGGAGAGGCGAGGGGGAGGCTGTGGCTGCGGCTATGGCGAACGGCGGCGACCGGCGCGTTCGGACAAGAGAGAGAGGGAGTGAGGGAGAGGAGAGGAAGAATCGGGGGAGAGTGAGAGGGTACGGGGGCGTGGCGCTCGGGGGAGGCGTCCAGAGCATCGAGGAAGGAGAGCGGCAAGCAAGAGGTGGCTCGGCGCGTGCCGGCGTGCGGTGGCCACACGCCTCGCGTCCTTCTGGCGCGAGGTGGGAGACGGTGGCGGTTCGGTGGGCTGGGCCGCTGGAATTGGGCCAGGTGGGTTGAGAGGTGAGCGCCAGGTAAGATTCTCTCTCTCTTTCTTTCTCTTTTCTATTTTCTGCAGTTTGTTTTGATTTAGTTTTAGACACTAAATCATTTTTATAAATTATGTAGGTTTTTATGTGGCTTGCTAAAATATATACAAAGCCACTCACAACTTCCAAAATTATTGGAGTCATAGTTAATATATATTAAATATAAATCCAAAGCAAATAGTTATTGGATTAATTCAAATGGTCAAAATAAATATCTCTGTGACTCCAAAAATATTGGTTTGAATTTTACCTCTTACCAATATTTTTATGGAATAACAGGAACATTTTCTTGGACTCATTTGAGAAGATTTAATTGTTGGTTATTTTTAGAGGTTTCCTGAGGCTTTTGAAAATTCCTCAATTCAAATTTCATTTGAATTTAAACATGATGCACACATGGAAGCAAGCATAGGTCAGGCCAGAACTAGGGATGTGACAACTCACCCCCACTAAACAAGAATCTCGACCCGAGATTCAAGTGTAGGGTAAGATGAAGGGGAAACGCAAACTAGTATAATCTTCACGATCCAGGGTGCACTTCATAAAAGCGTTGATTCGATCACCATCTTGTCTTGAAGTCTTGCTCTGAGAAATCCTGCCAACATGACATGGAGAGAAGAAGGAGACTCTAGAGGGGTCGATCTTCTCGAAGATCGAACAACTCAGGATTAACTCACGGAATGAGACATAGCAACCTCTCTTGAGCCGAGAGACGAAGCACACATCTAGAGGGATGGAGTGAAACGGATGACGAAGGTTTACTAGGTAGGCAACAATTCCACACCTAAGAGGGTGGTGAACGGTTGTCAACGTAGCGAGGAGTTAAGTTGACATGACACCATAATGATGCACCTTAGGGAAGGTGACTCGAAGATATATCCCCTCAAGTGGCAAAAGAATTACCTTTGATTCAGAGATCATTGAAACTCTTCATACCAGCCTAAGGCAAATCACAGCAATCGATTGGCGGAGGTCGGTAGAATGGCATACTCGGACTTGGATGATGTGGATTACCTTGTTGAAGACAACGTAATGGATGAATTTGCTTACCACCGGAAATGGAAGAGACCCGTGGTAGAATGGCACATTGGCGGTGCAGGCTGGGAACAAAATGCAAATGCTGGGAATGATTCTGGTAACTGGGGAAGAACCCAGCAATAGAGAGTGAATTCATTGTTTGAAAAGTTATAGCATAACCGAGGAAGCTGAGAGCAATCTCAGTTAGTGCCGATGATATCACCTAGCGCTTGAGCGTGCTCTCAAGAACTTGAGCATTTCCATATTCATCAAGGTTTTACCAACATCCGTGTCAAGGATCATGGCAACACAACGTACTACCATGATGAACAGCGATGGATGATGGAGATACAAAGGAAGATAACCTTCTCGGATTTCACCTTAGCGAGGCCAAAAGATCGAAATCCGGATGATCGACCGAGAGACATTTAGCACTCCGCTTCTAATGTTCTCCTTGATGTGCTAGTGTAACCCATTCATAGAAATGGTCTGGTATCTAGAACATCAAGTAAAGGTCGGACTTCGGAAACACAAAAATCATAAGGCACAACTAGGGAGTAAATCCTACGAAGTCCTTATGGGAAGGTGTCCAACTTCTTCAATCAAGATACTACAATAATAGGTCCTTCGGCTGGGTGGTGTTGGCCACGACATCCACTTTACCAGTTATCGAGGGACCAATATTATAGTTCTTGGGAAATGTTCCAACTATCATATCTGCCTGAGATTCAGATCTGGTTGGTGTCAGAATAATCCTGACTCATCGAGTCTAGGAAGAAAAATGAAAATTTGCAACACAAATCGATGAGATGACGTTGCGAGATTCTCGGAAAATAAATTACGATAGCAAGCTCCAAAACATGAGCTGGTTCTGCTACACACATGTGAACACGTTGTCCCAGACAAGCATGGCCACGTAGTAGTCTTATAATTAAACACTACCGAGTTCAGGTGGAGAACCATCATCGAGGATATCGAAGTCTTTACGCAAGTCCATGGATTAGATCCCAAGCATAGACTTCTTTTCCTTGAACAAGTCAATCGGTGGCTTAGTGTGCTAGGGACACATATAGAATGAAGGTTGCAAGCCTCCAGACTACAGAATACTTCGCACGTGTGCATGACTGATTTGGGATGATTCCAAAGGAAACAAAACAATCTTCCTCGAATCCACGGCGGCAACTTGCATCAAATGCACATGAACTAGAGGAAGTCACTTCTTACATCCGAACATATGCTTCATGATCTAGCATGAACAAATGCGTTCAAAAGTTTTCCAACACTAGCTTAATGTTCAGCAAAATTATGGAGAAGACAAGGATGTTGTCAATGGGCTCAACAACAATTCATCTGGGTTTCCTTTCAAAAGGAATTCCATAGTTAAGTGAACAAGTGATAGGATTGGTCAGACCCAAAAGATATAATGGTGTATGCTCGAGGGATCAACCACGAGTAAGACAACATTACGAGCATCGTTGGTACTGATTTGATTTGACGATAGCCCACACCCAAATCAAAGGTTGGACAAGATGATAGGTCCATTAACTGATCACGAGGTTCAGTCGATGAAAATATCAACTTTCTTCAACACACACTACACAAGAATATCCCTTTGGAACGAACTAAGTCAGGCAAGCTTTTATCTTCCAACTCTCCAAGTTGTTGTCTAGCTTAACCAACTAGCTCAGGGATATCCAACACAGATTCTTGGAGAAAGGGTGGTTCACAAGAAACCAACTTGATCACGAGCTCAACATATAGTCAGGAAACAACCCGGTAACACTTCCAAGAAGATATTTGGAAAGTCACGAACCACCGGTTTGTTACTAAGCTTGAGAACAATCTTGCTTTTGAGGGCAAGACGACATGATCAAATGAGTGAGGACTTGAAATAATTCCTAACTCATTGGTCGAGGAGTGCACCAGAAATAGGGACTAGGTAGCACAATCAGTCTTAGGGTGACGATTCAATAATCAACACGCTAAGAATGAGGTTATCGGCCATTTAACTACCAAGCAACAGATTGCTAGCAGTATTGATTTCACACGCCATGATTCATTTGTCGGCATTCCGGTTACAATAACACAGGAACCGAGGAATGAACAATGATGGCAAGAAGTATCACTGTACCAAGAGTTCATAGGATGGTGTGCAATTCCTATAACAATCCCGATATAAAGATGGTAATACTCCAAGGTAGAGCAGAACAAAAGCTGGATTAGCAATTTGTTCTATGGAGCACAACTTCTTTGACCCAATCCTGGATATGAAAGAGGTACTAGAGTTTGCTTCTCCTAGTCATTCCGCGATAGAATGGCTTGACGGACCACAAGAGTAATAGGCATCGATAAACGAATGCATGCATACTCTTGACTATCAATTGATAGACGAAGGTCAGTAGACAACTAAAGAGGGACAACTCAAAGGAACATATAACTTTCTGAGTTGTGGATGCATAGATTAGTATGTCGAACCAGGTTCAACATAATTCTTCCGGATAACCCATGCAGAAAGATTGAGCTGGCAGAGTCACAATATAGCATGGAGAACTCATCAAGAGCACTCTGGTTGTGATCGTTCAGTTCAACGAGGAACTTCTGCCATAAGTAGTTCATGGTATTTGGAAGAAGAAGATACCACGGACTTCAAGGACTATCGCAAAGGTTACTAATAACCTAAGGGAGCTAGCAATTACTATCAACATGAAGTAAGTAGGGTGAATCTCGGGTTCAAAACCCAAGGAGTAAAATACCTACTACTAAGTGGCATCACGGGATGCTTTCAGGCATAAAGGCCAGAATCATCACACTGGGAACACAGATCATGGCTAGACCACTAGATGATCCCCTAAGACACCTAGGGTCATAATAATATCTCCAACATATATGTCAAGGCAACAGAGTACCTCAACTCACCGATTAGTGTGGTTAATCTGGCCCAAAGGAACATCGAAACGGGAGGAAGGGATTTGCAAATTGCATCAGATTGTATAGAAACCTGGGATGACTCGGACAGCATAACGGCTGTAAATGCTCAGAAAAGATTTGAGACATTCACAAAAATGGTGGCATAACCACTCAGAAGCACAATATCAAGGTTTCGAGATCAACAATTAACATACAGAAGTCGTAGGAACTGAACTCAAGCTTAAATCCAACAAACTTATAAGTCTACGGATTAGTAACACGTGATCCTGATAGAAAGAAGAGATAGCCTAGTTCTTAATCCCCGTAGGAAAGATAAGATGACTCAGATCAGAGGGCCATGAGGTATAAGGAGTAAAAGAGCCTTACGTTCCATCCCACAATCAATTCCCTTATATAACTAAAGCATTTCTAGACTCAACTTCGACCAGTTTGGCTTGGTAATCCTACAGGCAGTCAAGCTCTGATACCAACCCTGTCAGGACCCCGATCCTAAGTCACACCGATCTAGCATGTAACACATCATATCACTTTGCGGCCTCACGCACGGTATTCCCACGGGTGCCACCTTACCTGGCCCGGGACCGTTTGCGCCTTTTGGCTCACGTATATGATAGTGTCGCTAGCATCCATATGACAAAGAACCCGGGCTGACATGGCTAGTCGTGAACCCAAAGTGGCACTAACTTACAGGGACAGGCATCCATGACCCAGCATCGAACGTGTCGGTCATCAGCGAGTGAATCCAGGCTGTAGCACTGGGCTAGCAGGACTCCGGTGAACCGGGCTGTAGCAGGCTAACAGGACTCTGGAATTCATCGCGTGACATTTCCCCGAGGGGACAGACACAGGAACGAAGAAGGACATATGCCAGCCAGCCTAAGTGTTCCGGAGCAGTAGCAAGCTACCATGGCTCAGTGGAAACACTAGGAGACATTTCCCGGTAAGAGAGGCTACTAAGGATAAACAACTAGATAGTCAGATCCCACACATACCAAGCATTTCAATAACATACACACAATATGCTCGATATGTGCAAATACAACATGGCATCACAACATGACTCTACACTCAAGCATTTTATTCAATAGGCTCCGAGGAGCGAGATATTACAAACATGGGTCTCATGACCCAACAATCAGAGCATACAAGTCAGAGCACAAGCGGAAGCTTAACATGTCTGAGTACAGACAACTATAATTGAAAAAGGCCGAGAAGCCTGACTATCTACCAGATCCTGCCGAGGGCACAAGACCGTAGCTGAGGTAATAAGCTAAACGTCGAAGTCCACGTGGAACTACTAGTGAGACTGAGGTCTCTCTGCAAAAACATAAATTAAGCAACGTGAGTACAAATGTACCCAGCAAGACTTACATCAGAACTAACTACATATGCATCATTATCAACAAAGGGATGGTGGGGGTTTAACTGCAGCAAGCCAGCTTTGACTCGGTGGCTATCCTAAACTACGACTGCAATGTAACTCTTTGAGGTGGCGCACACGAGTCCACATATTCACCATATCAATACACCACTATGGATCCGCTCCCGTCTCCCTACGAGAACGCCATGCATAGCACTCACGCTTATCTTGCGCATTTTAGAGTATCCACTTTCACTTGTCTATGAACTGTACAAGGGGTCCAAGTTTCCATATCCGAGGAATCCGGCTATTCGAATAGATAATGATAACCCTGCAGGGGTGTACTTCTTCACACACGCTCCCGCCACTTATCGCCCTATACACGTCATGTACCTCGGCAACCTTCAAGCGGAAGCCGGGCGAGGGAGTCGGCCACGACCTGACTAACCAAACAAGTCTCTCGTCCAGGTTTATCGCCTATTCGGGTTCCATCCGCAAGGAGATCCGGCCGGGGTGTTGCTCACGGCCCCAAACGATGTGAGCAGGGTTCCCAAGCCCACCATCCGGGTGCCACTTGGTACACCGTGCCACTGTGCCTAGTCTGTCCCAAGCCCACCTGTACCGGGTGCCACTTGGTAGACTACTAACACTACCTACAAACACCAGAAACTAATTGCAACTCCTGGACAGAGATCAAGTTGATTAATAAGTCGAGAGGGGCACTTAAGCATTCCAATGCGTGGTAGTAGCTGGTCATGGATCACAAACACAGAACTCAGTTCCTGAGGACGGCTGCAATGAGACAACCCACCATGTACTCCTACATGGCCTCTCACCGCTACCTTTACCAAATCATGTTCACACACCTAGCTCACACACAATAGGACATGTTCACACACCTCTGATTCATCCCCGATGAATCAGACCTGACTCAACTCTAGGCAGTAGCAGGCATGACAAACAAGCATGGATGAGTAGGCACAACAGGGCTCAAACAACTCCTACTCATGCTAGTGGGTTTCATCTATTTACTATGGCAATGATAGGTCATGCAGAGGATAAAGGGGTTCAGCTACCGCAGCAAGTAACAGATGAATCGGTGTTGTCCTAATGCATTAAAAGAGAGCAGGAGCGAGAGAGTAGGATTGTATCGGAATGAACAAGGGGGTTTTGCTTGCCTGGCACTTCTGAAGACAATATAGCTCTTCATCGGTGTCATCGATCACATCGTCGGTATCACGTCTATCGAGAGGGGGGCAATCACCGGCAAACACAGAAGAAACACGATCAATGCAATGCACAATATGATGCATGCTATGACATGGCAATATGATGTGATTTGGGCTAATGCAACTAGCAGCAGATTAAATGAAGTTAGTTTGAATACAAGATTCAAATTCAAACTCCATATGTGATTATTCAAATGCCATTTAATTGATTTGTGCTATACAGCAGCTATAAGTTGTTCTAACATGCATGAAAATGGTACATATGGATTCCTTGAATTTTTCTGATAATTTTTCATATATAAATTATTTAATTTGGAGTTACGGTTGAATTTCTATGATTTTTAGAAGTTTATACAATTTTCTGGAATTTCCTGAATTAGAATAAATCCAGTAAATGATTTATTGCGTAAGCACTGCGTCACTGTGACGTCAGCAAGTCAACAGGCGCTACTGCAGGTCAAACCTGACCAGTGGGGTCCACTGGTCAGTGACACAACTAACTAACCGAATTAGTTAGTGTTAGGTTAAGTACTAATCTAGGTTAATTAGCACTAACTAAACCTAACTAATAACTAACACGGGCGGGTCCACACGTCAGTGACTTAGTGGGTTAGCTAATGGTCAATTAGCACTAAGCTAAAATTAGCAGGGCTCTGGTCCCACCTGTCATTGACCCAGGGGAGGTCAAACCCCTGGTCAAACGAGTCAATCCCGCCGGCGTTGAGTCGCCGGCGAGGTCCGCGGCGTACTTGTGCTCTGGGTTTCCTCTGTGGTGCTCCAAATGGCGCGCGGCTAGGCGCGTTGGAGAGCTAGCTCGATGGCGCGTCGGGTGGTGGCCGTGGCTGGGCCTGGGGTGGCCGGAGTCGACGGCGGCGAGCTCGGCTGCGGTTGCCGGAGTTCGGTCGTGCACGAGAGCGCGTTTGGAGCGCGAAAACGGGAGAAGCAACGCACTAGGGATGCTCTACGTGGCCCTACGAGCTTGTTGGACTCGCCGGGGTGACCAAATGGTCACCGGAGCTGCGTCGACGGCGAGCTCGGCGGCGGCGAAGGTTCGGCCATGGTGGGGAGGAGGGCTACGGCGTGCCGGCAGCTAAACGGAGAGAGGGGAACGGTGGCGGAGCTCACCGCGGTTGCAACGGGCGTCGAAGCGGGCTCGGGGAAGCGACGACGGTGGCGAATCGACGGTGAAGATCCTCGGCGGCCGGTGGTGGAGAAGGCGACGGTGGCGGCGTTGCAGCGCGTCCGGGACCTCGTGGCTTCGTGGAGAGGACGTGGGGGTCGAGGCGGAGCTTCTGCGCGTGTCGGAGAGGCGAGGGGGAGGCTGTGGCTGCGGCTATGGCGAACGGCGGCGACCGGCGCGTTCGGACAAGAGAGAGAGGGAGTGAGGGAGAGGAGAGGAAGAATCGGGGGAGAGTGAGAGGGTACGGGGGCGTGGCGCTCGGGGGAGGCGTCCAGAGCGTCGAGGAAGGAGAGCGGCAAGCAGGAGGTGGTTCGGCGCGTGCCGGCGTGCGGTGGCCACACGCCTCGCGTCCTTCTGGCGCGAGGTGGGAGACGGTGGCGGTTCGGTGGGCTGGGCCGCTGGAATTGGGCCAGGTGGGCTGAGAGGTGAGCGCCAGGTAAGATTCTCTCTCTCTTTCTTTCTCTTTTCTATTTTCTGCAGTTTGTTTTGATTTAGTTTTAGACACTAAATCATTTTTTTATAAATTCTGTAGGTTTTTATGTGGCTTGCTAAAATATATACAAAGCCACTCACAACTTCCAGAATTATTGGAGTCATAGTTAATATATATTAAATATAAATCCAAAGCAAATAGTTATTGGATTAATTCAAATGGTCAAAATAAATATCTCTATGACTCCAAAAATATTGGTTTGAATTTTACCTCTTACCAATATTTTTATTGAATAACAGGAACATTTTCTTGGACTCATTTGAGAAGATTTAATTGTTGGTTATTTTTAGAGGTTTCCTGAGGCTTTTGAAAATTCCTCAATTCAAATTTCATTTGAATTTAAACATGATGCACACATGGAAGCAAGCATAGGTCAGGCCAGAACTAGGGATGTGACACCGGCGCTACTAATAAGGCGCTACAGCTAACCCGTAGCAGTAGCGCGTGCACACCCGTGCTACTACTATACAAGTGTAGCAGCAGCGCGCTTTGTGGAAACTCTCTACTGCTAATAGCTCTAGCGCGCTTTGCCTGGACGCGCTACTGCTACTGTGGCGCTGCTGCTAACTTTTCTTCACTCGCTACTGCTAATTTTAGTAGTTTTTTTCTACATATTTGTTTTGTATTTGAATAGGCTTTATACAATAATCTTTAGCATATGATACACATACAAATATAATCATAGCATATACATATAAATAGTCTCATCAAATCATGTCATCATCATAATCATCATCCAACACAAAGTGGTTTCTCGTCATCATCTCGAAAATAGTGATACAAATCTCGATTACTTGCAACTACATCGTCATCCATCTAAACTATGATATACGCAAGAATAGCTATCACTTTACATGAACCTAAACTAACTACTGGCTGTCGCTCGGAAACCGGAAACCGGTACACCTGGGCCTGACATTCCGGCCACTCGTCATATACTCCTAGTGTAGCACTTCTTCGCCATCGATGATCTATACACCTGCATCGTCACATGAGTCGATGATATGCAACATATATAGTTGAGCAATAGAAAGAGACATACTTGGAAAAAATAGAAGCAACATATCATAAGCATAAATAACAAAGTTCATCGTACCCAAAATGCCCTAACTAGAGTGATCTTTGCTAGTCGAGGAGGACGGTTTAATTACATCACAAATAAAGTTTCGTAGTACATAATTCAAATTTTCGCCATACAGATAGTATGGACTAAACGGACACATTGTCATATATCACCAATCACTCCATGTCGTGCCATCCATCCAAGTCATGGAGATAGTCCCCGAGCTTAGTGAAAGCCTTCAGGTCGAGACGCTAAGCGGCTACGCGTGTTCGGACATCTTCCGCGACATATGTCCTTCTTCGTAGAACATCCCTGTTTTTTCGAAGACCTCCTTCATGATGATTTGGGCAAGTTCGCGCTGGATGTGATAGAACTCAGCTCGAAGTTGATGATCCTCGATATCTCCTAAGTTATTTTCCCATTGCAGAATATGGGCATCGCCGGATGTAGGTGACATGCAAAGGTTCTGGTGATCCCGTATGTACTCCAGTATCTGGTATAGGACATAGAATCCATCATTAAGAGAATCACTCGGTTGCTGGATGTAGAAGAAGTCGGTCTTATGGCCGAAGGCGGGCCTGCCGTTCTTTTTCTTCTTGTCCTTGACCTCTCCACCCTGTGCGCCGTAGTAAAAGATAGCATTGTCGAGAACATCCTTGGTGTGGGTGTAATCCTTTTTGTTAATGTTCTTCGACAAGTCCAAGTAAAGAGCATGGGAGTATCGGGGGTAGACGATGATGAGGACGGCACGCTCACCGCTGCACAAAATAAGTACACCTCAAATTAATTAGCCTCCACCGTGCAAATGAATGATTCAAATCAAAGGAAGGATATCCGTGCAGATGACTTACATGGGATGATAAGGCACGAGAATCACCTCCTTGTCCTTATTGTCGAGCATGAAATTAAGGATGTATTCCCTCGCGTATTCAGAGTACTTTGCGCAGACTCCCAAGAAGGCCTCGTGCATGAAGTACGGGTCAGCGACACAGATATGAGGTATCTGCTCAACCCCGATGAGGTAGTTCATGTGCAAAGCATAAAGGCGGACAACGCAAAATCCAGCTTCTTCAAGTGAAACATGTCGAAGATGTAATCGAATCGAAGGAAGAACTTCTCCTCGGGGAATGTGTCGACGTACGACAAACCCCGTGACACGTTAACGACATAGAGTGGGTATCCTGGATTTTTTGAGGTGATGAGGCCTTTCTCTATCCGCAACACATCATCATGAAGTCTCCTTAAATCAGTGAATCTGGCCCCTAGCGCTGCTTCAGGTAGGATTGGTTGACCGGGGATATGCCATTTTGCCGCACCGGGGATATCTATACGGTCTTGAACTCGAGGCTGTTGAGGCGGCTGGATCATAGAAGCAGCTTTTTTGCCTTTCCTCGGTCTCTTCCTAGACTTCTTTACTACCGGAAGGTTGTCCATAATACCTTCAAACTCTGAAGGCGGCAATTCAGGCACCGACTCATGAGGCTCAAACCCTAAGTAGGCGCCAGTATTGACATACTGTTGAGTGTCATCCTAATCCTCATCCTAATCTATGGCGACGTCACCAGCGACTAATGGAGTAGGTGAGGTGTTGATGTTCATACCTATCTGCGTGCTCGTGGGTGTGCTCCCGGCCGCCTCCAGACGAAGCAGACTCTTTGGCCACAACAGGACCCGCCCATTGCAACAATCACCAAGCCGCCGCGGGGTCTCGTCGTCATCCCCCACTAGTACTAGAGGAGGCAAATTCTCGTGGCCCGGTTTCACACTGGCCACAGAAACCTTGAAGACGTTCGGGGGGATCGGCCGGCTATGGAACAATGGTTCCTTCGGCGTCAATATCGTCGCCTTCCCCACGTCCACCTTCTGGTCGCCGATGGTGTACAATATGGTGCATGGGGTTTCGTCAGCCTGCAAAGAAAAGTCTGCGACGTGAGACATCCGAAAGGCAACGAAAATGGGAGATTATACATTTATTGAAGGGGGCCAGTGTGACAGATACCGTGAGGGCGTCGAGCTCAGCCAAAGACGAAGCACCGCCGAACACGTCCGGTGTGGGAGCAGGTGCAGCAACCGGTGCGGGAGAAGGTGCAGGAGCAGGTGCGGGAGCAGGTGCACGAGCCGGTACGGGAGCAGGTGTAGGTGCTGGTGCAATGCTAGTCGAGCTGCTCCTGAGGAAGTCAGCAAGGGGAAAGTCTGCTGCATTTTTTCTGGATTTTGCCTGCTCCAATTGAAAACGGCCGGAACCAAGGTAGTAGACATATCTACAAGCACCTGTTTTGCGGCAGCTACTGCTGTTGCAACTGTCTCAGATGATTTCTTTTCAACCGCAATGTCAACCTTCTTGCCGATATTTTCTTCAGTTAACCTCTGTCTTTCCTTTCTCTCCTCCGTGGTCTCACGGTAGTACTTCTTCCACGTGGTGTCGTCTCCGACACCGTGCACACGTCCATACGATGGTCGAGTCTCCACCGGGACTCCTTTCAATATGTTCAACTCCCGGTTGAATGGAGTGTCCCACTTGGGCCTCGCCAATGCCTCAGACGGCGAGTCGCTTTCGGCCGCAATCCTGTGTTGCCAATATATATTGCATATCATGAAAATATGAATGCATAAACATAAAGAATGTAATTTTAATTAGAAAATAAAGTATCAATACATCATGTATATATTATTATATAATGCAAATTATGATTATAAGATATATGCACACAACTATAAATAACAACTAAGTAAATACAATGTGATGAAATGCGCCGGGAGGGGGAGGGGGCAAATGCCCCCTATCCACCATATAATAATGTTGATATGTTTTAGAAATCACATTTTTTGAAATTTATTTAGATCTTGGAATTTAGGGCGTGGCTATTCCAGGAAGATCAAGGAATACAAAATATTACGCTGTGAATGTCGCAACATATTCGATGGTGGCTCTCAACAGTGGTTTGATGGTAATTATTTACCCCTTCAGTCTTTAGCTAGTTAGCTAGTAGACTCGTCTACTATCAAAAAGCTATGCATTCGCATCACATAACTCAACACTAGCTACCAACATGATCAATTCATTCTTTTGCTACAGTATTGTGCAGGTTTGTGTTGGCGCCACTGGTTGTATTTGTCTTCTTTGCCCACAAGTACTGGAAAAACAAGGATCACCATTGACATTGTCGAGAAGTTCCTTTGGATGCAGCAGACTATTGACCCGATGAGGTATGCCTGCACAAATATCGCTGCAACCACAAACCGGTTTTCAGACAAGCTGGGACATGGAGGTTTCAGCGCCGTGTTTAAGGGCGTGCTGCTTGATGATGTTCATGCAGCCGTCAACATGTTGAACTCTGGCTCCAGCTGCAACGGAGATGACTTCATCAGTGAGGTTTCCATCAGCAGCACGATCACGTCAATGTGGTGCGTCTAGTTGGGTTTTGTTCTGAGGAAACTGGAAGAGTATTGGTTTACGGTTACATGCCACGAGGTTCCCTCGACAAGTACATATTCTCAGTTGAGAAGAGTTTCTCTTGGGACAAGCTCAACGACATCTCTTTGGATATTGTTAGGGGTATCAACTACCTGCATCATGGCTATGACAACAGATTCTCCACTTTGACATCAAGTCGCACAACATCATGCTCGACAATAATTTCATCCCCAAAGTTGTTGATTTCGGCCTTGCTAAACTGTACCCAAGGGACAACAACTTTGTGCCCTCCAACGCCTTATGGGGAACGGTTGGGTACATAGCTCCTGAGATTATATCTTGGGGCTTCGATGTTGTCGACCAAGTCTGATGTGCTAGGAGCGCGTATGCTGTTAGGCACACTGCTAGTGCTAACTTGTACTCTAAAAAGCAACCGTGCACATCTAGTTTGGTGTTTCTGATGTAATTAATTGCAAAGTACAAACACTGACCATCTTACATATTTCTAGGATAATCCAAATACTTAAAGTTGTACTAGCTATAGCTTTAAAAACATGATGTGCTTAATTAAAGAAGGACAATCCAAAAACAAAGTACTTATCAAAGTTTACTCGTCCACAATGTACTTAACAAGAAGAGTTCGACATCAACAAAGTAGACTTAATAACAACACATCAAAAACATGAAGCCTACTCGTCAACCTCCCAGTTATAGATGGCACACATGAAGAGGACTGGCTCAGCATCCTGTCCCATGTGGAGCACGACGATCAACTTATCACCTTCCTCTCGCTAATGTAGATGTCATGAATCTCATTCCACCCATTGAATGACGACGAGGCGTTCATCTTCTGGCAACATGGAGTAGGTGGTTGCCATGTCCACCTATCAGAGATGACAATTCACAAGTCACCACTACGCTAAACTTGCATTTGCTCAGGCACCACATATTGGCTGAGAGGTCGTCGCCCGCGCCACTTCCCGGTGCAGTCAACTGCCGCGCGTTCAAACGACATGACAGTCGCCCGTCCGTCCATCTACCTCCCACATTGATGGCACGCGGTAGCCGAGGCATCTCCTCCGGCGCCACCCATCTGTCCCTCTGCCACCCACCGGTGCTATATAAACCGTTGCTCCGACCATAGTGATACGTCTCCAACGTATCTATAATTTTTGATTGTTCCACGCTATATTACATCCTGTTTTGGACATTATTGGGCTTTATTATACACTTTTATATTATTTTTGGGACTAACCTATTAACCGGAGGCCCAGCCCAGAATTGCTGTTTTTTGCCTATTTCGGAGTTTCGCGGAAAAAGAATATCAAACGGAGTCCAAACGGAATGAAACCTTCGGGAACGTGATTTTCGGAACGAACATGATCCAGAGGACTTGGTGTTGGGGAACGTAGTAATTTCAAAAAATTTCCTACGCACACACAAGATCATGTGATGTATAGTAACGAGGGGGGAGTGTGATCTACGTACCTTGTAGATCGACAACGGAAGCGTTTGGTTGATGTAGTCGTACGTCTTCACGGCCCGACCGATCAAGCACCGAAACTACGGCACCTCCGAGTTCTAGCACACGTTCAGCTCGATGACGATCCCCGGACTCCGATCCAGCAAAGTGTCGGGGAAGAGTTCCGTCAGCACGACGGCGTGGTGACGATCTTGATGTACTACTGCTGCAGGGCTTCGCCTAAGCACCGCTACAATATAATCGAGGACTATGGTGGCTGGGGGCGCCGCACACGGCTAAGAATAAGATCACGTGGATCAACTTGTGTCTTTCTGGGGTGCCCCTGCCTCCGTATATAAAGGACTAAAGGGGGGTGCGGCCGGCCTAGGAGAGGCGCGCCAGGAGAGTCCTACTTCCTCTGGGAGTAGGATTCC